>NW_006771143.1:1019769-1027481 GCF_000442215.2 Lipotes vexillifer
TTTAGATTACATATATATGTGTTAGCATACGGTATTTGTTTTTCTCTTTCTGACTTACTTCACTCTGTATGACAGACTCTAGGTCCATCCAACTCAATTTCATTTCTTTTTATGGCTGAGTAGTATTCCATTGTATATATGTACCACATCTTCTTTATCTATTCATCCGATGATGGACACTTAGGTTGTTTCCATGTCCTGGCTATTGTAAATAGTGCTGCAATAAAGATTGGGGTTCATGTGTCCTTCTGAATTATGGTTTTCTCAGGGTATATGCCCAGTAGTGGGATTGCTAGGTTGTATGGTAGTTTTATTTTTAGTTTTTTAAGGAACCTCCATAGTGTTCTCCATAGTGGCTGTATCAATTTACATTCCCACCAACAGCGCAAGAGGGTTCTCTTTTCTCCACACCTTCTCCAGCATTTATTGTTTGTAAATTTTTTGATGATGGCCTGAATGAATCCATATTAAGCAAAAATATTTTCATATGAATTTAGTTTAGCATCAATATGTAGCTCACTGGCAGTTTGGATCTAAATTTTAAAAAAAAGTCTATCTTGAGAGTGCATGAAATGATTAAGGATGTGGAACAAAATAAGTAGAGAAAAAAAATAATGAAGGCAAGAGATGAGCTGAGTTAAGCTACAAAGAGGTCTTACCTCCTTCATGAAGCCTTCATTGTTTCCTTAGCACTGTCATTTTTCTCCTTTGTGCCCCAAAATATTTGAACCCCAAACCACACAACACTCCCATTTTATGACTCTGTGAAATCATGTCATTCAACCTCCAGAGCAATATTGAACACCTACTCTGTGCCAGGTGTATGTATTTCATCAGCACTACTGGATAGTGAGCTCCTTGAAGAAAGGGCTCATTTTTCAGTTATCTCTGTCCTGCACTTAGGGCCTGGTAGAATTCTCAAAAGTACTGATTTAGCGCTTCCCTGGGGGCGCAGTGGTTGAGAGCCCGCCTGCAGATGCAGGGGATACGGGGTCATGCTCCGGTCCGGGAAGATCCCACATGCTGCGGAGCGGCAGGGCCCACGAGCCATGGCCGCTGAGCCTGCGCATCCGGAGCCTGTGCTCCGCAACGGGAGAGGCCACAGCACTGAGAGGCCCGCGTACCGCAAAAAAAATAAAAAATAAAAAGTACTGATTAACTCCTATTTACAAACAGATAGTTTTGAAGCTAATCCAACTGCAATATATGGTCAGACACCTGTGTTTGGCATGTGCTAAGTGCCTAATAAATGTTTATTGATTGACTGATTGAATATACTTTTTTTTTTTCCAATAGGAAAGCACAGAGTACACAATGTTGTATTTTCTAAATCCTCTTTACTTTTCTGTGATTACAATCTTGGTATCTTCTTGTCTTCTCTCTTTCCTCTCCAACCCCTGCCAACCAATCAATAGCTCATAGCTGTCCATGCTTCTCCATTCCTTCTGACACTGTGGGAGGCTGTTCTCATGACCCTGGTCTCAACCTTCTAAATCTATTCTGCTTAGTTTCTGTTTGTCTGATACATACAGCAGAATGACTTTCAGGCATGCAAATGTAGCAATGCTCCATCTTTCCTGATGTATACTGGATGATTTCCTTTAGCAAACACTTTTGGTGGCATATTCTACAGCCACTCTCTCCATTCTTGCTAAAAGCATCATTCTTTTCTTGAAGAATAAGTTGGCAATGTGCTAAGGGAAAGTGGGTCCCATTCCTTGTCCACAAGGTATTAACTACAAATAGTTTGTCATTAGTTAGCATTAGACTTGGCTACAAATAAGAGAGGACAAAAATAATAGCAATTTAAATATGATAGAATGTTATTTCTTTTTCATGGTAACATCTAGAAGTTGATAGCTTGGAGCTGCCCTGGTAGGTCTTTCTTTATAAAGTACATAGGGAATGAAGCTCCTTCTAACTTATAGCCCTACTGTGGAGGATTCCATCCCTAAATGGTCATTTCATGGCCCCAAATATCTGCACAAGCTACATCCAGCCATCAGGATAGAGAAAGGGATACAGAACAGAAGAAAGAGACAAAGGAAGCATCATCAGTATCTTTTAAGAAGGTTTCCAGAAGTTTCCACGTAATGTGCCAGTTTATAACCCAGTGGCTAGAACTTGGTCATAGGGTCAAAATTTGTTTCAAAGGGGGGCTGGAAAACATATTCTTTACTCAAAGTCATCATATACTCATCCAAAAGTTGAAGGTTTCACACTGGGAAGATAAGCAAAAGTGCAGGAAAAGATACTGAGAAAAGACTAACACTCTGCTACTCAAGTATTGTGCATGCATACAGAGTACTCAGTGGTGAATATGACTCAAAGGGGTGGTTAGAACTTGGACATCTGAACAAAGGACAGCATCTGAACAAAGGACAGCAAATTTGTAGAGAAGCGACAAGACAAAGAAAAAAGGTTTAGGCTTTCAGGGGCAGCAACTTGTGGGAAGGTTAAAACATAGGGGAAACGAATGAAAGTTAAGGGTTATTTAGTAAGCTTGTTTGTGTAGGTCCACCTAGGTGCCGTCGCATTGTTGTCTCTGGCGATAAGGTTGTTATCCCCTTCCTGATATAGGAAGGGCAGACATACCTTCACAAGAGGGATTTATGTTCTGCTTTCAGGCAGATTGGGGGAGGCCAGAGAGCTCATCTTGTGTCTGCTTTTTCTCAGTTGCCTTCAGCACAAATTAATCCTTATGCCAGAGTAGCATAAGCCTTATGCCTCTGAACCTCTTCAGTAACATCATTCTCTTTTGCCAAAGATGAGATTAGGAATGTATAACCCAGTTCTGCAAGTAAGACCTATGGGGAAGTCTGATGGAGGCTTTTAGGAAAGATCTTACTCTTTGATAAAAATTAAAAATGAGAGAGAAGAGAGATGCTTAGTTACCAGCCCCATTTTCCTTGTCTTTTGGATGTGATGCCTGGAGCATGACTGCCAAAATGGTCCCAGTAAGGGAAAAGCTAAGAGAATCACAGAGAATCCAACTAAAGAAGATTCTGAGCAAATGCTGTTATTGAGCCTCTGGATCTACCTTATAACCTCCTACATATGGGCTTCTCCTTAAATGTGTACAAAAAATTCCTGTAGTGCTTAAGTCATCTTTATTGGCTATTCAGTGCTGAAAGCAATGAAATTGATATACTCCTTCTTATTGGCAGAATAAAACCTGAAATCCTTCGACACAGTAGATAAGACACTTTATGATCTGGCTATGTATATCTTTCCCTGCTCTCCTTTCCTGCACCACACGTACTACATTTAGGTGCAGAAATTCAGAACTTCTTTTCCTTGTACACAACACTGGGTCATGTCCTTACACAGAGTCATTTTTCAACTCACTTATGTCAGCTGGGGTTTAATCACCTGCATGAATCAGGAATGGACTACAGTAAGTTAAGCAAAAAATGATCTATTTTCCCCCATAATAAGAAGTTGAAATGTATGCAATTGAGGGCCAGCATATCGATTCTGGGAATTACCAAAGATCAAAGCTCCTCTTAGATTCCTCTTCCATTACATCTTGTGAAGGACTTTACTTCACATGATCTAAAGATGACTACTGCGCTTCCAGACACTGAATGTGCACTCCAGGCAGGAAGAAATAAAAAATAAAAGTCTGTGTACTAGCTGAGTCTGTCAGTTTTTATGAGAAATACAACCTCTTTTTTGGGAGCTCCACCTGGGAGACTTCTGCATTACATCTTCATTCGCTAAACTAGTAGCCAGGGAACCTGGAAGATTGAGTATTTTTAACTGAATAGGAACTAATCCAATAAGTTTAGGGTTCTGTAAGTGAGGAAGAAAAGGAAAATAGATTTTGAGTAGACAACTAGGAATATCCATCTATGCATCCATTGTGCTTTTAATTTATCTTGATTATAATAGTAGATATAAAAGATTATTTACATCATCTAGCTCTCTATGAGACTATTCTAGAGGGCAGCATACAAGTCAGGGTCTCTGCAGGAAAAGGACTGCATACAAAGTGGGTATTTAAAGTCAGTTTAAAAAGAGTACTATTACAAAGTTGTGGACAGGATTATGGGAACTAACAAGACATGGTGAAACACCCAGAGATTACCAACAGAGAGCAGCAATTCCTACCCAAGGCCTAAAGTCAGCCGCTACCAGAATAGGGTGAGAGCTGAAGGAGTAGGAGCTGTGCCTGTGGGCAGACGGGTTCAGCCTGAGCCAATTTATAGCCTGCATAGACATTTGGAACAAGAAGAATTAATACCCTGAACTTTCCCCTTCACTTCTGGCAGTATTTCCCACTGCACAAACCTGACAGGAAACCAAAGGGCAGGTGTGCAGAAGAGGCAGAGATGGGTTCTGATGTGTAAACAGAGAATAATCAGGGCAGGTAAGAATCATTTCTGTAGTGTAGTATCTAGCACAGTGCCTGGAATATAGTAGGTGTTCCTTAAGTATTTACAAAATAAGTACTATTGGCTGAATTAGGTAGGGGAAAATACTCTGTCAGTATGTGACCTAAGAATTTATGGGATTTTAAACATGAGTTGGGCATGCTGTTTGGCCCTTGGAAATGAATGGCTTGGGGAGCATTCCAAACCACCGAATGTCTGTTAGGATGAATTGGTTCTTGATGATTCTCTACTTAAATAACGTAGTAGGGCTTCCCTGGTGGCGCAGTGGTTGAGAGTCCGCCTGCCGATGCAGGGGATGCGGGTTCATGCCCCGGTCCGGGAGGATCCCACATGCCGCGGAGCGGCTGGGCCCGTGAGCCATGGCCGCTGAGCCTGCGCGTCCGGAGCCTGTGCTCCGCAACGGGAGAGGCCACAACAGAGAGAGGCCCGTGTACCACACACACACACACAAAAATAACGTAGTAAACAGAATTTGAGTTGCTCATACATCCCCCAGAAACAAGAAGACCTTTCTCTGGTAGACCCCTTTTGAGGAAAATCATGGTAAATACTTCTGGTGCAGGGATTGCCAAACCCATAGGAGTTCATGGTTGGTTGATACTAGATGTCCTCCTATCCTTCATCTATCTTTGCTAAATGCCTTGGGGAGAAAACATATTTCATATTGGTTGCTTCAGTATGAAAGCCAGTTAAGAGTGCCCTTTTAATTTTTGAGGAGTTTATTAATCCCAGCTACCAACAGGGTGCTTACAAAATTTTCTATGAGTAGGCATTGGAGTTCTAGGTGAATAGAGAGATTAAAAAAAGGGTTGCCTTCAATATAACACGAATGACTCTCATGAATTACTATCGATTTTGCAAAGGACCACTGTTAAGTGCAACAAATATATAATAAATACATAGCATATAAATATTTTTTAACTTCTTTGAAGTTGGTAAGAGATTTCCTTTGCAGGGAAAGCCAATTTGGTTGAAAGAGTTTTGATTAATTTCCTGCATTGTGGTGACAATATTTTGGACGGTAAGAGATGGAAAAAGAAAACTGCCTTCTTTTCTGAGTTGGCAGCTGCTAGAACTGTGAGGGGCTAGGAAGAAGGTACAAGTTGGATGGGTATTTATGAAATTATATGCTTCAGGGTATGTGGCAGAAGTTGGTACAAAATCTTTTTTTCCCCGCCGCAAAATCCTTATTAAAATCTGCCTCTCTCTCAAACGTGTTTGGTTCAAGTAGATATTCTCAGAGGGATGTAAGGAGGTGTTGAGTACTTGGAACCACTGGATCTGAGCCAGTAGAGACACGGGGATACAAATATTTTCTTGGCCGGGATATGAAACGCTCTGCTCTATATTCATTTTTAAATGACAAGGAAAGGAGATACACACCTAAATTGTTCTCTGGAACTGTAGACCAGGTACTGTGGCCTAAATTCTGACTTAGAAGACTGAGTGGGCCCTAGTTTGTTGAAGGGTGATTCTGGATAATTAACAAGTATTTTGATGACTTCTTCTTCATTACTCTGGTTACAGGTTGACCTGGATGTGGGGAGCATGAGAAACACCACCTTCGAGACTAGAAGGGAGCAAGATAGTTCCCAACTATATATAGTTCCCAACTACATATGTGAAAGAATTCTTATTTTTCAAAAAGAATTTCATGTTTTTGAGACTTTTCTAGCATAGAATATACTATATGTGACATGTAAAACAAACTCTAAAAACATGGTTGTAGGCACCTAATATAGACTTTTTACATATTCATTGTAAATTTCTATTATGAATATATATATTTTATGTATATTGCTAAGTCACTGCTATAAAAATGGTATAAGAAAAATGTTTATTTTTAAACTGATGTGGTATCTTGATATTGTGACTGTGTACTACTGTTTATGAAACAGTAGAGTATGTTTCTAAACCTTTATAACAATAGTTTTAAATTCCTTGAATTTTAGAATAGCAAAGTGCCCCAGAAGGTTCATTTTTTAAATGAATAACAAAACATACCCATTACATTTTACCAATGACCTTAACTCTTTCTCTGCAGTTGTTCATAAAACATTAGAGCCCAAGGAATGGGTTCAGGCTTTCAAATTAATATATTCTACTTACTATTAAATGTTGGGTATGTGATGAATTACATACCAGTTTCTAGGAAGGTTATTTAGGATTCTTAACAAAAACAAAATGTCTTTGACCAAAGTCTAGGGTAAAGAAAGGTTTTTAACTTGTATGTTACACTGCTGGGTTTTATCTTCCTTTAAAATTTATATGCAGAAAACTGATACACTTTGGTACATAGACAAATCAGGCAGAAGCAAGATAGAAGAGTCTACATAAGGAACTGCTGTGCTTTCCCCACAGAGACCTGTGTGTGCAATTAGTTTTGTTTAATGTAGATTTAATGTGACTAATGGGAATAGATGTGACTGAAATAGTACAAGTTAAAAGACTATCTTAGCCACTTACAATTTAATTTACAACAAGAGGCATTTACTATAATTCCTTTGGGGTAGGTATGTTTGGATAAACTTTTTCACCATGATTAACCTGCTATTATTTAAGAAATTGTGTTTTTTCTGCTAGTGTTGTTTAATTTCCTAAAGTTTAACTGTCTCAATGTAGTAAATATATGATACACTCTGACACTTTTTTTTTTTTTTTTAAGAATCTGGTTCTCTTTGGAATCCTTCCCAGGATCTTCTGGAAACCAGATTTTTTATATCTAGGGACTTCTACTCTTTAAACAGTTGTAAATATAGAAAAAGTACCACAAAATAGCTCATTATCTTTATTTCACAAGAGCTATTTAACGTAGGACTCCACTGATAATTTAGTTCATTGCTATATGTCAACGTGAGTTCTGAACATCTATTAATGGAAATTAGGTCCAACTAGATACCCTTTCAAAATCTGTAACTCATATCTGGTCCCACCACTTTATTTTATTTGGTACAGGCACCAAAGCCAATGATACAAACGTGTTAACTTGAAACAGTCTACCCTTGATGTGTTTCCCTTTCAATTGAGCATGTTTGTTGAGACCTGTGACTTCACGCTTTCTATGTGGAGCTCAATGAACAGTGTCCTTATTTTCTTTGAGTTGGCATTCTTCCTTCAAATTTTTCTTTCCCCTAATTAGCAATGGAAGTAAAAGTCTTCACATAAGTATATGTATCCTCCTGAGGAAAGAGAACTGAATGAAGACTGGTTCACCAAACCCAAAAGTGAGACTAATTTAGATTAAGGTGGAATATTTAGGCCTGGACTAGGGTTTTCAAAAATTGGACTTCAAAATCAGACTATGATAGTCAAGGG
>NW_006771143.1:1027512-1030908 GCF_000442215.2 Lipotes vexillifer
GGGAAAGAGAAAGTGTCTTATTTGAAGCACGCCCTATAATTAAATCTGGACCTGTGCCAATCTCGGTCTTAAAGTGGTCACTCAGAGACAGGTTGCAGGGTAATTAGGCTTTCTTTTGCCAAAAGTGGGCCCAGGAATATACAGGAATAATAGCATACCCTGGGAGCGGCTCCTAAATGGCACTTATGTTTTGCTTTCTTCCTCCTCTTCTGGGGAGACCACCCCCTTTCCTGTGGGGTTCTAGTGAGAGCTAACAATTGAAGGCCTTTCCTCTCAAGGTATAGACACAGAACTCCACTTGTGCCCCTTGAAATCATGCTTGGGACTACTTTTGAGTTGGAATTTAAGAAAATCTTTGTCCAATTTATTAGACAAAGGCTTTAAATAAAATGTTATAAATAAGTTCAAGGAACCAAAGAAACCATGTCTAAGTGATTATTTAACCAGGCTGAAGATACCACTGATAATCCTTCCGCCACTTAGAATTCTAGAATTTTATAAATGAAATCATATGGTATGTTTTTTTTTAATTCAGCATAATTATTTTTAAGATTCATTCATGCATCAGTGTGTTTCTTTTCTTTGTTTTTGTTGAGAAGTAGTTCATTGTGTATAGATCAGGCTTTGACAATTCCAACAGGCCAAATCCAGATGGCTAAATGCAGCTTGTTCTTGGCCAAATCTGACCACCCCCATCTGTTTATGTACTGTTTATAGTTGCTTTCATGTTACAACAGCAGAGCTGAGTAGAAGTCATACAGCCCAGAAAGCTGAATATATATCTGTCCCTTTAAAGAGAAAGTTTGTATACCCTTAGTATAGTATATCATCATTTTTTTTAATCTATTTACCTGTTGATGGAAATTTGAACTTTCATTTCAGTTTGGGGATTTTAAAAATTAAGTTGCTGTGAACATTCATGTACAACTTTACGTATGGACATATACTTTCACTTCTCTTGGGAAAACACCTTGCAGTAGACAGGCCGAGTATTATGGTAAATATACATTTAACATCTTAAGACACTGCCAAACTACTTTCCAAAATGGTCATTTTACAATCCAACCAGCAATGTATGAGAGTTTCAGCTGTTCCACATCCCTGGCAACACTTGATGTGGTCAGTCTTTTTAATTTTAGTCATTCTACTGAGTGTATAGTAAAATATTAGAGTTATAAATTGAGTTTTCCTAATGACTAAGGATATTTAGCATCTTTGCCCTTATTTGACATCTGTATATGGTAAGCTGTGTGTTCAAATATTCTGCCTGATTTTTATTGGACTGTGTGTGTCATGAGTGGGATGTACAGGCATACTTTATTTTATCAAGCTTTGCAGATACTGCATTTTTTGCAAATAGAAGGTTTATGACAATCCTGTGTTTAGCAAGTCTATCAACATTGTCTTTCCAACAGTATTTGCTCACTTTGTGTCTCTATGAAATATTTTGGTAATTGTTAAAATATTGCAAAATTTTTCACTATTATATTTGTTATGGTGATTTGTGATTAGTGATCTTTGATGTTAATGCTGCAAAAATATTAGAACTTGCTGAAGGTTCAGATGATAGCATTTTTTACCAATAAAGTGTTTTTAAATTAAGGTATGTACATTTTTTAGACATAATGATATTGCATATTAAACAGATTACAGTATAGTGTAAACATAACTTTTATATGCACTAGGAAACAAAAAATTCATTTGACTTGCTTTATTGAGACATTTGCTTTACTGTGGTGGTCTGGAACCAAACCTGTGATATCTCTGAAGTGTCCATATCCTAGATGTAAGTTACTTGTCAGATATATATTTTGCAAATGCTTCCTACAAGTCTGAGGCCTGCCTTTCTCTTTCATTAGTATCTTTTGAAGAGCAAAAGATTCCAATTTTGATCAAGTTCACTCTTGATTTTTTTTCTTTTATTCTTTGTGCTTTTTGTCCTATTAAAGTAATGCTGGCCAAACTTAAGGGAACTAAGATTTTCTCCTATGTTTTCTTCTAGAAATTTTATAATATTAGCTCTTACATTTAGATCTCTGATTCATGTTGAGTTAATTTTGTATATAGGGTGAGGATAGGGTCCAGGTTAATTTTTCATTTTTCATATTGACATCAGATATCACACTGTCTTGACTGCTGTAGCTTTATGAGGCTTGATATCAGGTTGTAGTAGTTCTCCAAATTTTTCTTTTCAGTTTTTTTAGTTTTCAAGGTACTGTTCATTCCCATATAAATTTTAGAATCGCCAATTTCTACAAAAAAAAAGCTTACTTAGATTTTGATTAAGATTGCATTGAAAATTAATTTGGGGCGAATCAACATGCTAACAAGATTGAGTTTTCAAATCCATGAATATATTATCTTCTTTTACTTATTTCAGTCTTCTTTAATTTCTGTTAGAGACATTTTGCACTATTTAGTGTTTAGGTCTTACACATCTTTCATCAAATTTATCTTTTTCACATTTTTTATATTGTAAATTGTATATTTTTAAAATTTCAGTTCCAGATTCCTTGTTGCTCATGCATAGATTCAACTGAGTTTTGTATATTGACTTTATATTCTGCAATCTTGCTAAACTAATTTATTAGTTCCAAAGGCTTTTTTGTATATTTCTTATAGACTTTTACACAAAGACAATCAACTCTTCTGTGAACAAAGACGGTTTTATTATTCCTTCCCAATCTGTATGCCTTTTTTTCTTGCCTGATTGCACTGGTTAGACCTGTCAGTACAATGTTGAACAGGAGTGATTAGAGCAAATATACTTGGTTTTTCTCAATCGTAAGAGGATAAATGCAGGCAGTCACCATTTGTATGGTATTAACTATAGGCTTTTTATAGGGAACCCTTATGAGGCTGAGGACTTTTGCTTCTATTCTCATTGCTGAGAGTTTTATTCATGAATAGATGTTGACTATTAAAATGTTTTTCACACATTATTAAGATGATCATATGGCTTTTTATTAAGCTTTTCGTACCTGAATTATACTGATTTATTTTTTAAAGTATTAATATTTGATACTAATATTCATTGATATTTTAAAATGTTAATATTAATTTATTATACCTTGAATCTTGAGATAAACCTCACTTAGCCATGATATATTATTTTTTCATATATCATTGAATTTGAATTTCTAAAATATTTTGAAGGAGTTTTTTGTCCCAATTGATGAGGGATATTGGTCTGTAGTTTTGGGGTATTTTTTTCCTACTAATATCATTTTCTCATTTTGGTATCAGGGTAATGCAGTCCTTTACACTATTGCTGTCATACATTTTACTTCTATATGTACGATAAATGTCAAAATTCATTGTAATATATATATATATATATATATTTTTTTTTTTTTTTTTTTTTTTTTTTTTTTTTTTGTGTGTTCGGGGCCCCCC
>NW_006771143.1:1030989-1036125 GCF_000442215.2 Lipotes vexillifer
ATCCTCCCAGACCGGGGCACGAACCCGTGTCCCCTGCATCGGCAGGCGAACTCTCTCGACCACTGCCACCAGGGAAGCCCCATTGTTATATTTTTGCTTTAAACAGTCTAGTATATTTTAATGTAATTTAAAAATAAAAGACAATTATTTGATAATTACCATTTCTGGCATTCTTCACTGCTTTTCAAGATCCAGTCTATCATTTGATATCATTTGCCTTTACCCTCCACGACTTCCTTTAACACTTATTGTAGTATATGTCTAATGGTAATGGGTTCCACCAGATTTAGATTCTGGAAAAGATTTTCCTACATTTAAAAAAAGATATTTGACTGAGTTTAGAATTCTAGGTTGACAGTGTTCTCCTTTTAGTACTTTAAAGTTGTTGTTCTACTGTCTTTGGGATTGTATTCTGAAGAGGTCTGCTATTATTCTTATCTTTGTTTTTCCATGTGAAATGTATTTTTTTCACCTGGAATCTTTTAAGATTTTCTCTTTATTGTAAACAATTGTTTGTAATGTACCTTTGTGCTGTTTTCTTCAAGTTTCTTTTGCTTGGGATTTTTAGAGTTTCTTGGATCTGCGGCTTTATAGTGCTCATCAAATGTGGCCATTATTTCTTCAAATGTTTTTCTATCCTATCTCCTTTCTCCCCTTCTTTGAGGCTCTAGTTAAACTTACATAACGCTGCTTAAAGTTATCCCAGAACTCACTGATGTATTTTTAGGTTCTTTTTAGTCTTTTTTCCTTTCTCTGTTTTAATTTGGATAGTTTCTATTAGAATGTCTTAAATTAACTCTTTATTATGCAATGTCTAATCTGCTGTTAGTCTCATCAAGTGTAATTTTATCTCAGACATAGTACTCTCTATCTCTAAAATTACATTTGGCATCTTTTTTATATCTACAATGTTCTTAACATATTCATATTCTATATTCTGAAACATTTGCAAAGCAGTTGTAAAACTGTTTTTGATATCCTTATTTATTAATCCCATCATCTGTCAATTCTAAATTGTTTCAACTGATTGAATTTTTTCTCCTCTTATGAATCTTAGAGCTTGCTTCCCATATGCCTGATACTTATTTATTGGATACCAAACATTGTAAATTTTCTGGTTGGCTGTTCATATTCTTCAGAGTGTTCTTGAACTTTGTTCATGGATATAGGTAAATTGGAAACAGTTTGATACTTTGAGTCCTGCTTTTAAGCTTGGTTTGGCAGGAGCATAAGAGGAGTTATTTTAGAACTAATTTTTTTCTACTACTTAAAAAATACCCTTCAGTACTCTACCTGGTATCCCATGAATACCAAGATTTTTCTGCTCTAGCTGGTGGAGACATGGACTACTCCTGGCCCTGTTTGAACTCCAGGGATTTTTCTGCCTGCTCCATTTGATGTTTTTATAACTTAGTCTCCAATAGCTATCTTCACACCCACTGATCAGTCCTCAGTAGATTATTCAAAGCTACTGAGCTCTCTTTTTTCCTTCTTCTGTGATGTCTTCTCTTCTGTGGTATCTGCCCTGCTAACTCTAGCTACTTTGGCACCCTTGGATGCTCACTTTCATCTCCTCAGCTCAGATAGATTGTGGGGCTCTTCCTGGGTTCCTTTATTCTTCTCAGAAGCCTGGAAACTTTCTTCAGGAATTGTAGAGACTGCTTTACTTGTTTCCCCTCTTTCATGGATCAGCATCTAACAACTGTTATTTTATATGCTTTGTCTACATTTTAAGTGATTTTAAATGGAGGATAAACCCATTTCTTATTGCTCCATTATGGCCTCAAAAAATATATTTTTAAAGGTGAGAATATAATCTTTGAAGGTGAGAGGTATAACCTGAAATGCAATCCTAAAATCCTAGTTAATTACTGTGGGACGGCAGAAACAAGATACACCAGCTAGTGCTGGGAGTTTCCTGGACCTAGTTTCATTGTGACAAATATAGTGGGTAAGTCTAAGTCAAGACTCATTTGTTGGGAAAAATTAAGAGCTAGCTCACATCAAAAATCCTGGGTTAAATAAAGATAAAACAAAACATCAGCTATCTAGGAACATAGCCCATACCCATACTAATTTTTGTTCTGTACATAGTTTATCTCAGGAATTAAAACCCACTTTCCTCAGAAGTGACTGATAAAAAGGGAAGAGCAGCCTATACAAAAATTTTCCACAACAGAGAAAAAGGAAAAGGATTTTGTGTAAAAAAGATCTCCCAGACATAATATTATCATACAATTTTGTCAATAGAATGGGTATAAAACATTATGTCATTACAGTCTTCATCTTTATCTTCTTGATCAATAATAAATTTGAATATCTCTTCATATATCATACATCATATGTTTAACTGGCTTTTATAAAGGTGAAAATAATTAAAGTCAAACAGCATATGTTTTAGGAATATTTGTATTATATATATTTATAAAACATACATATAACATATGTACATATATTGCATATAACATATATGTGAATAGAATTCTAATTTGGAAAGACAGAAGTATGATAAAGCTGTGTTTCAGGTTAGTGATAGTTTGGATGAGGGTGGGAGACAGAATGTGGGAGGTGCAAACATTTGTTGATTTATTCAATATTCCAGTTCTAATATATTATTAATGTGAAAAAACTAACAAATAAATAATCAAAAATAAAAGATGTCCATTCATGGATCAGTGATGAAAGCATGTTAACCATTTAGTCCAATTTTGTTCGCCTTATCAAACAACAACAACAAAAAGATATAAAAGATATAAGGTGAGGCAGGAGAGCAAGAAAGAGAGAAGAAGGAGAACGAGGAATGACAGGAAACATAAAGAGCAGATTTAGATCTCTCACAGGAAAAAAATTGCAAGGTGAATTAAAAACACATGATGAAGAAACTGCTTCCATGAAACAAGAGCACTGGGCAGAAATGCAAGAGCTCTGGGAGGAGATGGTGAGATAATGGAAAGAAATGAAACGTGAGCTGGCAAAGCTCAAGAACTATGAGAAAAAAAATATCAGAGAAATGATAGGGACAATGGGAGGAAAACAAAGGAGAGCAGATAAGAGAGACTATTAAAAACATATATGCTATTATTCATATTTGTATTGTATTATATTTATATTTTATCTATATTTCTTCTTCTCCCCTACGTTTGTATCTCCCTTTATATCTTTTGGTTGTTGTTGTTGTTATTGTCATTTGTAAGGAAACACTGTTGAAAACACAGTAAAGTATAAAATATGAAATGATGATGCAGAAAAAAATAAAGAAGAATTAGAGAGAAAAGAGGAGATACTGAGGACAAGGAAAGAGAGACTTTGCAATTACCAATGGAGAAAAACAAAATAAGGGATCAGAACAAACATTTATAATTTACTTTCTTGAAGTTAAAAAAAAAAGAAACAAAAAAAACCTTTAAATCTATACAAATACACATCATGTCCTAGGGGAAATTGACTTAGGAAAGACAAAACAGAATTACAACAAAGTAAGTATGCTGAACTTTGAAGACAAAGAAAGAAACCTTCAAGCAGTGAAGCAAAATATAATTACCTCTTAGGGAGGAAAACATCAGGCTGTTCTCAGACATCTCCACAGTGAAAGTCAATTCTAAGAGAACATGAAGGACCTTCACTAAAAAAAGTCAAAGAAATAAAGCATGATGAAAGATTTTGTACTTCCTAAATGTTCAGTATGAGGCAATGTTTTGATACATTAAACATCAGATATTTTTAAGGAGTGTTGTTCCCATGAGACTTCTTGAAGATTCTCATAAAGAACTTCAATTAGACAAATAGGAAGTGAAAAATGAATATAAAGACACTGTTCATGAGCACTGAAACTTTAACTAGATCTGTCTAAACAGTGAACAAAGAGTGGGGATTAGGATGACAGAACAGAGTGTTGTATACCCTGATGGTATAGAAAACGTTACAACAACAAAAATTAGAAGTCGAAGGAGGAAAGCAGTTTTAATAAATTATTTCTCCTCATTTTAAATAATGGTGGCGCGGGGTGTCAAAGTGACAAATGAATTAATAAGAATCAAATATATTTAGGACCACAAACTTAAATACTAAGAAAGATAATATAGTTGATAAAAATCAGATGGCAGAGGAGAAAGAAGGGAAGAATTAGACAGGGAACTGCATGCAGTAAGAAATTAATAGAAACTAGGTAAGTAAATGAATAAAAAATGACAGACTACAATTAAGCATGTCAATAAGAACTAACTTACTGAAAGGAAAAGCTTTCAGATCAGATCACATATTAAAACCCAATTTTACGGTGTGTACAAGAGCCACACCTAAAACAAATGTGTCATAAAGGCTGAAAATAAAAGAATTGGTAAACATATACCAAGCCAGTGAAAACAAAAGAAAGCAGGGGTTGTAATTTTACTATCTGGCAGATTGAACTCAGACCTCAAAGCATTAAATAAAGAACAGTATATCTTAATGCTAAAATGTATACTTCATAATAGTTATGAATACCTGTGCATCAAATAACACAGAATCAATATTCAGAATAGGAAATGTAAGAAAAGTAGAAGAGATCTGCAGTGAGTGATTTTAATGACTATTTCATACTTCATGACAATTGACTGGATATAAAAAAGAAAATCTTAAAAAAAAAAAAAAAAAAGAGGTGGGGGGAACAACCAAGAAAGAAAATACAAAAACTTTATCTTAAAACTCTTGGGTCAAGAGATTATCCAAACAGAAATTGTAGAATACATAGAAAAGAATAACGGAAATACTACATGTTATGCCTTAAAACACATGCATTTCTGAGTTTTATGCTCAGGGTGGCTAAGGGACACTAATGCATTATTTTATATTTTGTGAACTTCGAATTAAGTGAATGGACTATGTAGTCAATGAAAATTTCAAACTTGTGGTTTTTTTGTTTTTTATTTATTTTTATTTTTTAACATCTTTATTGGAGTATAATTGCTTTACAATGGTGTGTTAGTTTCTGCTTTATAACAAAGTGAATCAGCTATACACATACATATATCCCCATATCTCCTCCCTGTTGTGTCTCCCTCCCCTGGACAGCTACATGTAAAAGAATGAAATTAGAACACTCCCTAACACCATACACAAAAATAAACTCTAAATGGATTAAAGACCTAAATGTAAGGC
>NW_006771143.1:1036825-1050355 GCF_000442215.2 Lipotes vexillifer
TGTGAGGTGATACCTCATTGTAGTTTTGATTTGCATTTCTCTAATGATTAATGATGTTGAGCATTCTTTCATGTGTTTGTTGGCAATCTGTGTATCTTCTTTGGAGAAATGTCTATTTAGGTCTTCTGCCCAATTTTGGATTGGGTTGTTTGTTTTTTTGATATTGAGCTGCATGAGCTGCTTATAAATTTTGGAGATTAATCCTTTGTCAGTTGCTTCATTTGCAAATATTTTCTCCCATTCTGAGGGTTGTCTTTTCGTTTTGTTTATGGTTTCCTTTGCTGTGCAAAAGCTTTGAAGTTTCATTAGGTCCCATTTGTTTATTTTTGTTTTTATTTCCATTTCTCTAGGAGGTGGGTCAAAAAGGATCTTGCTATGATTTATGTCATAGAGTGTTCCGCCTATGTTTTCCTCTAAGAGTTTGATGGTGTCTGGCCTTACATTTAGGTCTTTAATCCATTTTGAGTTTATTTTTGTATATGGTGTTAGGGAGTGTTCTAATTTCATTCTTTTACATATAGCTGTCCAGTTTTCCCAGCACCACTTAATGAAGAGGCTGTCTTTTCTCCATTGTATATTCTTGCCTCCATTATCAAAGATAAGGTGACCATATGTGTTTGGGATTATCTCTGGGCTTTCTGTCCTGTTCCATTGATTTATATTTCTGTTTTTGTGCCAGTACCATACTGTCTTGATTACTGTAGCTTTGTAGTATGGTCTGAAGTCAGGGAGCCTGATTCCGCCAGCTCCGTTTTTCTTTCTCAAGATTGCTTTGGCTATTCGGGGTCTTTTGTGTTTCCATACAAAATGTGCAATTTTTTGTTCTAGTTCTGTGAAAAATGCCACTGGTAGGTTGATAGGGGTTACATTTCACTTGTAGACTGCTTTGGGTAGTATAGTCATTTTCACAATGTTGATTCTTCCAATCTAAGAACATGGTATATCTCTCCATCTGTTTGTATTATCCTTAATTTCTTTCATCAGTGTCTTACAGTTTTACGCATACAGGTCTTTTGTCTCCTTAGGTAGGTTTATTCCTAGGTATTTTATTCTTTTTGTTGCAGTGGTAAATGGGAGTGTTTCCTTAATTTCTCTTTCATATTTTTCATCATTAGTGTATAGGACTCTACCAGAACACTACTAGAGCTAATCAATGAATTTGGTAAAGTAGCAGGATACAAAATTAATGCTCAAACTTGTGTTTTTAAAAAATATGAATATTTTTCTATATCTAGAATAAAAAGCTTTCCATGAATATTTTTGTTGATAAACATTGATGAGGGATTAACCCTTTGTTTGTACAGATCTTGGTTGGTTCAGTTGACTTTAGATATGCTCCATTCAAGAGCCTGAATTATTGCTCTCGATTTGCACATGAGAAAATGAAGAAGGGAGAAAATGACCAAGCTGACAGCAGGATGAAAGTCTTTCCTACAGTCCCTTTATTACTTACCATTTTGACTCTTTCACTTAGTCTGTGAAATCTGGGCGAGTTTCCTAGCTGTCTTACTCAGTTCAGGCTGCTGTAACAAAGTATCATTAACTGGGTGGCTTATAAACAACAGAAACTTATCAGAGTTCTGGAGTTTGGAAGTCTGAGATCAGGGTGCCAGCACTGGTGAGTTCTGGTGAAGGCTCTCTCTTGGGTTGCAGACAGCTGACTTCTCGTATCCTTACTGTGGTTGACAGCAAAAAGGGGAAGCAAGCTGTCTTGTGATTCTTATAAGGCCATTCATGAGGGCTCCACCTTCATGACCTCATCTAATCCTAATTAATTCCCAAAGGCCCCACCTCCTAATACCATCACATTGGGGAGTAGCGCTCCAACGTATGAATTTGGTGGTGGTGAGGGACACAAACATTCAGTCCATAACACTAGCATTCTCCTTTTAAAAAAGTTACTGTTGCTGTTGTTATTTTTAAACTAGGATAATGAAATTTTCCCCTAAGGGCTTTTGAAAAGAAAAATTAGATGATAGATATAAAATGGCTGACAGTAATAATAAATAGTGGATCAATAAATAGTGGATCTTATCTGCTTATGCACATAAGGAAAAGTCAGCTTTTGCATTGGGACATCAGGTTTTGGAAAGATTTATTTGAGGAAATATTAATTACACACCTTCTATGTAGTAGGAACGATTTTAGACCCAGAGGATACAGCTATGAAAAAAAACAGATTAAAAACCCATGGAATCTAATTCCTCAATATAAGAGACATCAATCAACTTGCCATTTAAAATTTTTTAAAATATTAGGCAACACAACATGAGGAGCCTCCTTGATGTCCCCAGCCACCTCTGCAACCTCAGAGAGAAGGGGTCAAGGGTACTGATTCAGACCACAATGGCCCCTCTACTTCTGACCTTTAGACACTGGAGTATGATTTGCCACAGCACCTTTATAGAGTAGCTGATATCGATCCTGCTTGTCCTTGAAAGCCAATCCCAGGTACGCAACTTTAACTTCCCAAGGACATATTTGGAGAACAAATGTCTTCCTCATAAAGTAAATCTCATTTCCACAGTAACAAGTAGAAATAGAATTAAAGCATAACATTTCTGGCCATTCAGTGGCTATGAAAAGACGCGCAGTTACTTGAAACAAACTAGAGATCCAATTGGAGAACACAAAGTACCTTCTGTCCGCCAGGAAAGCATTATGATTCTGCAGATTTCCTAGCATGTTTCAGTTGTGCAATTCAAATTACCCTTATACAGAACCAAAGACAACAAAATGTGACTTATTCAATATTTCTTTCTTGAGACTCCTTGATATTTTGTTTGTTTTATTTAATTGACAAGGATAAATTGAGTTGGGAAGGGAGCTGTATTTCCCTACTCAGGGAGCATCTGGATGAATTCAGGAGTACAGAAAGCACCCAACTGGGTAACAAGTGTGCGTTTTCAACCTGTGCAATAAAGGAGGAATTTCTGACACACAATATTGACGTTGTCTCTGGTTATTATGCATAAAAATTCAACTTGTCCCCCACTTATTATATGATTTCAGGCATTATCAGATAAGGAGGCATTTAGATTCCCAGGGCACGTCTGTAGAGCTCATTCAGGAGGAGCAAAAGACAAATATGATGGGAAAACTTCTGTCCAAACCCTAAATCCAACAATCTAAACTCAACACTTACTGAAAAGTGCTTTTCTTTTTTTTTTTTTTAAGGAGTGAGAAATAAAAACTCTGGCATAGACATGATTAGTCATATCCATTTCTAATGGTTGTACTGCCAACCCTTTTTCCTTAAGTAAATTACTCTGAGTTCTCTGTAAACAATTACAAAGATGCTTATCTTTGGTCAGAGTTTCTCTTCACTGATTCAAATTTTGTCATTGAAATGACCTCCCAGAAACCAGCAGTCTCCTATCATGAGGGTGAGATGTCTTTTACGTTGCTCTTGATCAAACCAAGAGAAAAAGCTTTCCTAAGGCCTTTGGTTACATATTAAGGTAGCATTTTCAGAAGTAAAGCTTTCCTCCTCCCTGTTCATTTCAGCTTTACACATTATAGTTAAATAACAAAATAAGGTTGGCTTAACCAAATAAAAACTGTCACTGGTCCACTAAATGAGCTAGAACATTTTACTCTGTACTAAGCAGAAATCTGTTCTTAAAATTGAAGGGCATCAGAGGGCCACATGATTTTTTATGTCTGAAGAAAAAACATTAAGCATCTTCTAGAGTAAGCAAGAATACTTTGAATCTAAGGCAAATAAAGGGTAAGTGAAGAGTTGGGCATCGTTTTGGGCAAAACAAAAGGCATTTATTGATATTTCAGTAATTATACAATCTTGTTAATATACTGATTCCTCATTCTAGTGACTGAACTCTTGAGTTGTGTGCTTGTAAGTTACATTTAAAAAGCCAAATCCAATTTGTGTAATCAGAATGACAAGTATTTCCTCTATTAGTGACACAGAAATATCGCCAATTAAAAGGGTACACAATAGTGCATCACCAAGTACAAGAAAGTTAGCTCTTTATTATTTGGTTTTTTGTTTGTTTGTTTGTTTTGTTTTTTTGCAGTACGGGGGCCTCTCACTGTTGTGGCCTCTCCCGTTGCGGACCAACAGGCTCTGGACGCGCAGGCTCAGCGGCCATGGCTCACGGGCCCAGCCGCTCCGTGGCATGTGGGATCTTCCCGGACCGGGGCACGAAGCTGTGTCCCCTGCGTCGGCAGGCGGACTCTCAACCACTGCGCCACCAGGGAAGCCCCCAGAAAGTTAGCTTGACTGAATTTCTGATTCCTGCAGAAACAGTTATAATTCATTTGATCAACATACCCTACAGCATGTCATTTTACGGAACAAGTCAACCAGATCCTTTAGGCTTCACTTATAATGGAAATTCGATCCCAGAAACAAAACAAATTTACATGCTCATAATCACTTTCAAAAAACTGTTGTAACAGGAAGATAATGTTAAGCAGACTTACATTTATTTCTCTATATATTGATATTTACTTTTTAAAGCTCTCTTGTACCAGCACACAAAAAAAGGCTGTAGAATCATTTCATATGTTAAATAATAATAAAATTCTCTTAATAAAAAGTTAAGAAAATAAGCTAAAAGCTCTACATATTTAGCAGTTTATAAAGACCTAATTTGTAAGGTCAGACAATAATTGAATCCAAATAGTAGTTATTATAATCATGAACATTTTTCTTGAGCATAAATAGGTCATAAAAATAGGCCATAAATATTGGGCTTCCCTGGTGGCACAGTGGTTGAGAGTCCACCTGCTGATGCAGGGGACACGAGTTCGTGCCCGGGTCCACGAAGATCTCACATGCCGCGGAGCGGTTGGTCCCATGAGCCATGGCCGCTGAGCCTACGCTTCTGGAGCCTGTGCTCCGCGACGGGAGAGGCCACAACTGTGAGAGGCCCGCGTACCGCAAAAAAAAAATAGGTCATAAATATTAAAATGACCTATTAAAAATAGGTCATAAAAATTTCTAGACTAATCTCTTACATTTTCCTCACAACACATAATCACAACATGAAAACACCTTGCAGAGAAATTTTTAAAACCTCCTTTATTACACACACAGAACAAGTTATTGGATGTTAGAGAAAATGTGCAAGTAGTTATTTAAACTGAAAACCATTTCTGTAGACTTGATGATAGGACATGCTGACCAGAAATTTTAATTTGCACCTCTACTATGTATGATAGCTTTTCAAAATCTTTGAGTTGAAGACAAATAGGTGGATATCTTTATTTCAATCTGGGGGCTTTTGAGTGGTATCTCAGGGTCATTTAATACATCAGTAAAATGTTTCATTAGCATATCTGTATCAATGCCTTTTCTTAAAAGTATCATGATACCAATGCCTTATCTTTTTGCTGAAAGGCTTTGCAAACCTAGGCTTGGAGCAGTTTTAGCTTGTATCAAATTTACAGTGACTCAGAGCCTGGGTGCTGTAGACTTGATGATAGGACATGCTGACCAGAAATTTTAATTTGCACCTCTACTATGTATGATAGCTTTTCAAAATCTTTGAGTTGAAGACAAATAGGTGGATATCTTTATTTCAATCTGGGGGCTTTTGAGTGGTATCTCAGGGTCATTTAATACATCAGTAAAATGTTTCATTAGCATATCTGTATCAATGCCTTTTCTTAAAAGTATCATGATACCAATGCCTTATCTTTTTGCTGAAAGGCTTTGCAAACCTAGGCTTGGAGCAGTTTTAGCTTGTATCAAATTTACAGTGACTCAGAGCCTGGGTGTAGACACCTTAGGACACGGAGATAGCCAGATTTATCAAGGAGATGACCTTCTGTGATGCACAAGGCCAACCTGTACTTTTAAGGCAGATATTTCATTGTTTTGTTACTTTTGATGCTATGCTACCAATGCTTTTTCAGTTATATAAAATCATCAGCATAAAACATTTCTATGGTACTAACCTCACCTTTATGAGATATATATGAAGGCCTATCGTTTGAAAAGAATCTTTAGGACTGTAACCAATATATTCATCATATTCTGTTGAAAACCATTTAAAAAGAACTTTAGTATTTAAGAAGAAATATAAGTTTTAAAAAATGATCAACATGATCATTTTCTTTTGTACCAATCAATTAATACTTTCTGGGTACTCCTGAGGTTTCTTTAATATTTTTCTTTTGTAACTAAAATATGGGATTTGGAAAATGAAATTACTTGAGACAAGCGCTCTTGAGTTCATTAGTGAGTTGTGAGGGATTAGGAATTGTGGAGAGTGCAAACAGTTTTGGGAAGGGGAATTGTTAAAGCATAGTCCCTCACTAATAAGTAATATTGTAAAAAATTAACAACATGGGAAATATTTACAAGATTAAGTGAAAAATGGATATAGATATGTAGAATACAATCTAAAAGCTGGACAAAAATAAGCTAGAATATTAACAATGATGATCTCTAGGTTATGGGAAGGGTGATTTTTATTTTCTCTATACTACATCTCATTTCCATTACCGTGTAGTGATTTAAAATATGGGCTTAGAGTTACGTCTTACTTCTACCACTTACTTTGATGAGTTAAATAACCTCTTTAAATCTTCTTTTCTTAGCATGTAAAATGGAGAGTAATATCTACCTTATAGGGTTGTTGTGATGTCTCAGTGAGATATTCATAGAAATGCTTAATGCTGTGCCTTGCCTATAGTAAGTGGCACAGTAAGTGATAACTGGTATTATTATGTACTTTACTGAAAGAGATTATTACAACTACAAAATATTTACCACTTCAAAGCATCCTGGAATACAAAGAATATTTTTAATCTAGGTGATATCTAAATAGTAAAATGACCACTTTAATTCAGGAAAATTATATGTATTTTTAAATTATTCTAAGTGAATTTTACAGACCTATTATACTATTAGCATATACAATACTAATATTGTTTTATGTTAGTATAATAATATACTAATTGTTTGTACTATTTCAGAAGCATGTATGTTTGTATGTATGTGTGTTCCTTAATACTAGATATTACATAAAGTTAAAATTACTATCTAAAAATTCCAATTTTTCATTATGATATTACAAACCCAACTCTGTAAAATTTAAAAAGTAGTTATAGAAACATGTAAGTATATAAATCTTTTAAAATTTCCAAAACTTTAGAAAATCTCTATTTAGACATGAAAAACAATTATCTATGTGCTATATCAAAAATCATAAATAATTCATAAAACTAACCATGAATTATTTACGGTCTTACTGAATACTTCTCAGGATAATAAAGGATATATTCTGATAATCTAGCTGAGTGGCCAGAATTTTAGTTTCTGTGTGAGTTGAAAATTTGAAAAGAGAATTGAAGGGACTGAACTTAGCTTTCACATCCTGCAGCCAGAATGCTCAGAAAGTTTATTCTTTTCAAAGTAGACTTAGTTACTTAGCTATTCAGAGTAGATTGGCCCACATGTGGAATGAAATATGAAATTTAAGTTCTATTCTTCTTTTTGTTTTTGGTAGAATGGGGTCTCACAGAAGTAGAACCAGAAATGATGTTATAGTCAGCATCCAACAATCTATCACTCCTGCCACCCATCATCCATCCATTTATCCATTTCTTCATTCCTTCTCTAAGTATTAGTTGAGCCCCTTTAATGTGACATGCATTTTGCTAATGTGACATGCCTCTTGCTAATGTGACATGCCTCTTGCTCACAAAGGTGAATAAGAAACTCAAGGTACCTGACCCCAGAGGACTTACTATCTCTCAGAGGAATCATACAATAAAGAAATGGACAAAATAAAAGCTAATAAAGAAATTAACAGGGTGATATGAAAAAAATATATATATAATATATATATTTGTTTGGGTGGGAGCTAGGATGGAAGATACTTCAGATAGGGTTGTCTGGGAAGCTTCTTTAGGTTGTGACCTGAGGGAGGAGACAAGAGCCAGCCAGAAAGAGCTGGAGGAAGAACCTCCCAGACAGGGAAAACCACAAGGCTTGGAGAGTAATCATGATATAATATTAAGTGAAACAATAATGCTAAACTGATTTATTCATACAATGGGACATGGTCAAAAGAAATATCTTGGATTCACATGCATCAACATGGATAAATCTCAAAAACACAGTGAATGGAGAAAGGAAGATGCAAAATGATGTTCCTCATGATACTATCTATGAAACTGTTAAAAGCACAAAACATGTATGTATTTGTTTATATACCTATATATTATAAAGCTTATATACATAAATGATAGCAATATATACCAATTTCAGGATTTTGCTTACTTCTGGGGGAAAAGAGGGAAAAAATGGAGAGTAGGACTTTAAAATGTTTGTTTCTTTAAAAGAAAGAAACTTGAAGCAAAAAAAACTAAAGTCAAGGGATAATAATGTGTTGGACTTTTTACTCTTTTCTGTATATTTGAAAAGTTTGAGGATTAGAAAGTTTAAAACACAATACAAATTGTATAATCTAATATTAAAAGTAAATTCAAATGCTGAGAGTATGATCCTAATGTTCAGAAAATGAAATGAAATATCCTCAAATGTTAATAGTCATTATCTCTGTGTTGTGGGATTGTGAGTGATTTTTGTCTTCCTTATTCTTTGCTCCAAATAGCAGTACACTGCATGGATTAAGAATGTAGGAAAAGGGACTTCCTTGGTGGTGCAGTGGTTAAGAATCCGCCTGCCAATGCAGGGGACACGGGTTCGAGCCCTGGTCTGGGAATATCCCACATGCCAGGGAGCAACTAAGCCCATGTGCCACAACTACTGAGCCTGCACTCTACAGCCCGCAAGCCACAACTACTGAGCCCACGTGCCACAACTACTGAAGCCTGCCCACCTAGAGCCCATGCTCGGCAACAAAAGAAGCCACCGCAATGAGAAGCCTGTGTACCACAATAAAGAGTAGCCCCCGCCTGCCACAACTAGAGAAAGACCACGTACAGCAACGAAGACCCAACACAGCCAAAAACAAATAAATAAATAAGTAAATTGGAAAAAAAAAAAGAATGTAGAAAAAGATACTGACCAAGAGAGAAGTGGGTAATAAGGAGGTGTATTGTGGAGGAAGAACGAACAAGATATAGCCATTTTGTCATTTCTGTTAATGGGAAAATGCCTTATAGCCTTACCCTCTAGTAGGTTCCACAGTCTTTTTTTAAACATGTTTGTTCATTTGTTATTTTTCAACTTTATTGAGGTATAATTCATATAAAATACACTGCATATAGTTAAAGTGTACAGTTTGATACATTTTGAATTATGTATACCCCCCATAAAATCATCACCATAATCGCCTCCTAAACATATACATCAGCCCCAAACATTTCCTGATATCTCTTTGCCATCCCTCTCTCCCGTTTCCTTCTCTTCCCCTCCCCAAAACCACTGATCATTTTATAGATATATATATAACTATGTGCTCTATTTTTGTCTTGCTTCTTTTACTCAGCATCATTATTTTGAGATTCATCTATGTTATTGCATTTATTAACAGCTCATTGCTTTTTATTGATGAATAGTATTCCATTGTATGGATATACCCCAATTTGTTTATTCATTTAGCTGTTGATGGACATTGGATTGTTTTCAGTTTTTGGCTATTACAAATAAAGCTCCTAATAAACATTTACGTGCAAGTCTTTGTGTGGGCATACTTTTTCTTTTCTCTTGGGTAAATAAAATCTGTTTTTTAAATGTCCAAAGTAGAATATCTTCCATCTCACTTGAGATTATCCTGTGACATTTGAGTTTCCACACTTTACATTAAAGCTTTTTAATACTTTACATTAAATTGGACCTAAATTTCCATGTCCTCAAGTTGATACTTGACAAATATCTCTTGGCTATCATCATGCCTTTGGTCACTACTTTGTTAAACAAACTTCATATTCAAGGTTCTTGATTGTTTTCTTGGATGAGTTAGTCGTTTCCGTTTTTTAATCTCATGGTTATTGATTGTCTGATACTTATCAAAATAAATAATATTTGTTTTATCACATCGACAAAGCTGATTATAGAACATGCCTTTATACTGGCAGGAGAATGGGCTTGTTAATCCTTTATCCTATAATTAAACTTAGCTCCTACCCCCAATACTGGCAAACTAGTCAATCCTGGGCTTCCCCCATGGGAACAGACTTCCAAGTGCACAGATGGAGCAGTACACAAAACACTCAGCTGCCTGGCACATCTCAGGAGGAATGAGTCCCATGGAGCATGCTGAGGTATGAGGTACATTTTTGAAACTCCCCATTCAAATATTTCATTTCTCCTTCCCCTGGGGGAAGAGTAAGAAGTGGGAGAAGACAGTGTTCATCTAGGCAGAGTCCTTCAACACAGAAACAGAAGGAATATGGAATAAATGTCCCTTCTCCCCACAGTAAGAGTTTCCTACAGTTCATGGAGCCCACACCTTTCAGAGTCAGGGAATGATGAATTCTTGTCATATGAAGTGGTTGCATGAGTCTGTGTTCCTCCATACTATGTCCTTTGGAGTCAGGGTCCTGGTTCTTTCTTTTTTTCCCCTCTACTCTAGACAGAATACTCAGCACCGCAGAGCATGGAGTGACTTTAAAGTGATTTTATCCTTGAATAAAGAGGATATGGCAAAGAATGGAGATAGAGGAATTTGTCCTTGGTTGTCCTGCCAGGAGGGAAAGCGCTAATCTTAACAAAACATTCCCCTGCTTTCAAAGCTTTCCCTTGGCACTGGAGGGAACCTTTCACTTACTTTTACATTCATTGAGAACTTCCAAGAAGGAGCATGTTTCTTTTCCCTCTGCACGTGAAGATAGCATTCCTGTTTCATATGACTCTTTTTAAATGGAGACAAGAAGATATAAAGGTTTAAAATCTGCCAGTTTCAATGTGTGAAGGTTTCATGAGTTTGCTCTGCTGAAATCGCTGATATCAATGGATTGCAAGTCTACTCCATTCTGGAGAAAGGATGCTTGTCTGTTAAGAAATTGCTTCTCTGTATTGACCCATCTGACTACAGCTTTATCTTAATCATGTTCCAGCACTGATATTCTACAAGGAAGTTTTTAATCCTAAAAAGTGCTTTAAAAAGAAACAGGAAAAGAATCAGCGTTTTGACTGAGGGTTACTTGGAATTTTCCCTTGTGAAGCTATCATCTTTAAGTCTGGAAATTTTGGTAGTATCTAACATGCAAGGATAAGTATGTGGACTATTTTTATCCTTTGAGGATCAAATGAGAAAAAGATAAATACTACTGTGATACATCAATTTGTACCAAAGTGAAGAATAGGCACGTGGAGAAGAAGTTAAGTTCCAATCCTTGTGTTATAATTACAAAATCCATTTTACATGTTATGTAGGCAGAGAGAAAACCTGATCATTCTTACTTGAAAAGCACTTTTTCTCCTAATTTTCTTGTATAATGATTGAAATTGCTTTATCTCTGCTAATATCCTGAATTTTATTCAGTAAAGAAATATGATTTTCATGTTCATGATAACCACCATTAGGGACCAAAATAGTGCTACCAGGTTGCTGTGAGTATAAAATGGCTATTATTTTATTTACATCCACCAAAGTATTCCCCATTTTGCTTCGGAGGTAAACAGTCTCAACCCTGGCTCGTAACATTCATACAAAAAAGCTCTGCACTATGTCTCCTAATGTCACATTACGCTTTTGCTAAGGAGGAGAAACCACAACTTGATATATAGTGTTAGTTCGCTCATCAATTAAATAAGCTTCATCTAAAACGCTTCAGTAAGTTCTAATTGCTCATTTATAAAACAGTCTCTGGCAAAAGTGACATTTCAGATGACAGGCATTAATGACTTACTAGGAGTAGAAAAAAAGTATTCTGATCTTTTTCATGATTCAAAAGCAAACAAATCTCAGGTTTTCCCCAGAAAAAGAAGTATGATCTGTTTTAATGTTTTCCTGTACTCACTAATTTTTTTTAACTACAGGAAAACATTGATTTGGATAATTCAGTCACTTATGTCATGGGTACTTCCCCAGGCCAATTAAGCCTGGGAATTTAGTTAGGATACAAAGTAATCAGAAGTCTTTTTTTCTGTAGTGGTGTCCCATCTTCTCTAGGGTCTTATTTGCTTCTAGCTACCAGATGATCCTAATTAATCTTGGTTCCCAGCTCATGCCCAGAGAGACCACATGCCACAATCCCAACAACCTCCTAAACCTTGTGGCTATTAAAGAGATTCCCCTGCATAGTTGGGAGGCTTCTTCCTCTTCATTTCTACCACTGGCATTCTTGCTCTTGCCTGATGAGTACTCTTGTTTTTTTTTTTCTTCCCATGGAAAAAAATGTACTTTTGAGCAAGGACATAGTAGATCTCTTAAGAGTTTTACTTGAAGTTAGATACTGATTTTAAGATCTGACAACTATATTAAATGAAGATAGATGAGTCACTTGTTAACAGGCATGTCCCAGCCCCTGCAAACACATTGGTTGCTGTTTGCTGTCCAGATAGATGCAGAGACTGGATGGAAACAAGGTATTTTTGTGAGGCTTGGAATTGCTATGTCTCTGACAAGGTGGAGATATTTTATGTGGTCGTTAATCCTGGATCCTGGTCATTATTTAACAGACATAGTTATGCGGGCAAACAGGAAACATTATTCTACTTTACACGTAAGTGGGTGCAACTAGTATGAACGAACCTGACAAATAGTTAATCTTGGTTTATGTCATGAGAGGAGAAACTTTCACTGATGTTAGGTAACAAATTTACTGCGAATGCCCTTCATGAGGGCATAATGACAAAGGGCTGATCCTCAATGACTCCCCATGAATGTGAACTTCTCTAATTAATTCATCTGTCTTTCCACTATGAACCCTTTAAACATTGTTTTTACTACCTAAATCTTACACTCAGTGCATAATCGATTTTTGTTATGGCAAATTATTTTCACTCAATTTTTAGTCACATTTTTTCTGCTACTAACAATATATAAAACATTAAGCACACCACTGAAGAAAGTCATACTTCTAAATTGCTCTTTGAAGATTTGCATTGTATTGTTTCCCTTTCTCCTCTCCCTTCACATTCCTTTGTATACCTTATCTAAATATTCTTTTTTTTTTTTTAATAATTTTTTTTTTTTTTTTTTGCGGTACGTGGGCCTCTCACTGTTGTGGCCTCTCCTGTTGCGGAGCACAGGCTCCGGACGCTCAGGCTCAGCGGCCATGGCTCACGGGCCCAGCCGCTCCGCGGCACGTGGGATCCTCCCGGACCGGGGCACGAACCCACATCCCCTGCATCGGCAGGCGGGCTCCCAACCACTGCGCCACCAGGGAAGCCCTAAATATTCATTTTTAATTGAAGCATAGTTGATGTGAATTATTTTTAATTTAAAAATTTTCTTATTGAAGTATAGTTGGTTAAAGGCTCTTAATTGCACACATATAGTCAGCTTTCAGCATCCATGAATCCAAATCCATGGGTTCTACCAACTGTGGATCAAAAATGTTACAAATAGGGCTTCCCTGGTGGCGCAGTGGTTGAGAGTCCGCCTGCCGATGCAGGGGACATGGGTTCATGCCCGGTCC
>NW_006771143.1:1050449-1063594 GCF_000442215.2 Lipotes vexillifer
AAAAAAATATATATATATATATATATATATATATATTACAAATAAAATTCCAGAAAATTCCAAAAATCAAAACTTGAAGGTGCCACACTTAGGCAACCAATTACATTGTATTTACAGCTATTTACATAGCATTCACCCTGTATTAGCTATTATAAGTAATCCAGAGGTGATTTCAAAGTATATGGGAGGATGTACATAGGTTATATGCAAATACTATGGCCATTTTATATAAAGGACTTGAGCATCCAGGGATTTTGGTATCCGAGGGGGTCCTGGAACCCATCCCCTACAAGTTCCCAAAGGCAACTACATTTCTTAAAATTTATCGAATGTCAACAGTGCCCTTAAGTATGTCCCCAGCTCTTAGCACTCTGCCTGGCACACAGTTTGTGATCCATAAATATTTGCTGCATTTTACTGAAACATAATCTAAACATGGAATTAAATCCTAGCAAATTTGTAAATAGACAAAAGTCAATCTCTTTTAGAAGAACATTCAAATATTTATTTAAATATGCTTACTTATTGACAGCACAATTTTGGAAGTAGTTTAAGTAAATATCCCTAAACAAAAATTTAGAGACATTAACCAATTTCAGTCATTCTGCCACTTTGCTTTCAATCAATGTACATGCAATACAATTTTAGGATATTCATGCTTAATGAATCTGGCTCACTTGTAGGCACACATTTGCTTAAATGAAACTTATGAGAATGTGGCTAACGTTATTTTATTTGAATTTATTTGAAACTCAGTGTGAATTCTATTTAGTTTAAAGATCAAACATTTGGATGCTCTGATTTTTCTGTTGTGTACACATGCCGTTTTTTATTCGCACATACCATTTTTTGTCTTAGCTAAACCCAGAAATGGAAAAGGCAAAAATACCGTGAGAACAGCAGTTTTCTTGTGGTATTTCCAGCTCATTGGAAGTGGAGTATACTGGAAATCACAGGAGACAGGCTTTTCCCAGGGGGCTCTAAGTCCAGTGACACTAATCCAAGACATTTGGTTTATTTAAAGCAGTCCTTTTAGGCTCATCTATCACTAGTCTCAAGACCCTGAATAAAACCCCTAGCAATCCAAGAAATTATACACACGCAGCAGTCCAAGCCATTATACACACGCTCTGGCAGTCTTATTCCTCTATGTTACTGTCCAAATACACAAACACTTTCCTTTCAACAAATATATAATAGATTTTCATAACTCTGAAAGATGGGTCTCCAAGTATGGGTTCTCTTTTCATGTGGAGGTTTGGACCACTTTTTCCAATAGCAGGATGGAAAGCAAACTACCTTTTAAACCATCAATGCTTTAATTTCTTCCTCTTTCAATTTAGTTGCTGTGATATGACACCACCACCACTAACTCTAGGCCAGGACATGCAAAATAATTTGCAACACCAGGGATGTGAACAGGACAACTGGGACTTCTCAGTCACCAAAATTTCAATTTTTTTTAAAAAAGTATGTTTTTCTTTTGGCCAAAGAGAAGCAATTGAAGGACAAAAACATGTAGATAGTAAGAAGGAAATTCAATTTGTTTCAATAAACATTTCCTAAACACCTACTACGTGGCAGGTTCTGAGGATTCTAAAATGAATAAGACAAAAGTAGGTGACATTTGTGAATGCCGATTGTTTGCCAGGAGGTCTTCTAAGCCCTATACATATATTTTTTCCTACAGATGTCTAACAACAACCCTGTAAGGTAAGTACTAGTATTGACCCTATTTTACAGAGAACATAGGGGTGCAGAGAAGTCAGTTAACCTGCTTAAAGTCACACAGGTAAAAAATGGTAGTGCTGAGATTAAACCCATGTAGACCATTTTTAGAAATTAAGCTTTTAATCATTTAGTCTCAAAATATTGACATTTTAAGGTGAAGGCAGATGTGTAAATTAATTACACAATATAATATGATATGAACAATAATTAAAGTACAATCTAGATATAAAGTAGAAGGGGTGAAGGGTAGAGGAGAGAGTAAGGGAGGCTTCAAAGAAGAAATGATATTTGGGTGGAGATAGAAGTGGAAATGGAGTTCACCACATAGAACAGCTTGGGCAGGGTGATAGGACGGAGAAACTTGAGAAGAACAGCACATGAAAAACACAGATACATGAAATAGTAGGGCTATGTTCTGGAAATCACAAATGATGTGGCATTTCTGAAACATAAGGCATTGATGTGGCAGGAAGTGAGTCTAGAGATACAGGCAAGTGCCAATTCACAGGGGACCTCATATGACATGCTAAGGGGACTATATTTTGCCCTGTAAATCAGTGTTTCTCAAGGTTCCCTTTTATATACCCTTATAGATAGAGAGAGAAATAAACTCTGAGGTTGTGGCACCGTAGTCCACGTGATCCAAAGTCCTCAAGTGGGAAAAATTTTTGAAGCCTATGGTCTCGTTTAAAATTTATGCAAATTTGCTTTTGATTATATAATACAGTTGTGCTTATTTTAATATGTAAATTATTGCTTTAAATTATTTCTCACTCAAGGATATCAATGTTTTAGAATGATTTGCATGCTTTATCTATGACAAAGTACCCTGTGGTTGAGAAGTTCAGCTGAAGATGTTGGTGGGGCAAGAGGCAAAGCAATGATATAATCATATTTGCCTCTTTGACAATATTGAGGGGACAGAGAAGAGGAAAATACTCAGATCAGATAAGAATTGATGAGGGTGAGCCACACCAAGGCAATGACAGTGGTGATGAAGAAGAGAGAAGTGACTTTAGAAACATGTATAAGGACAATTAGTTAGTTATCAAATGAATGTAAGGGATAATGAAGAGGAGCAAGATGAGGCTGTGTATCAGTTAATGACAGGGCAATCTCATCAACTGAGATGGAGAATGTAGGAAGAAGGCTTTCCAACAGTTTTCAAGAACTTCATTATATGGAAGTCTCAAGACAGAGACCCTAAATCCATGATAATTAAGAACATGACATTCTTAACATTTTCACATTGAACAAACTCTCACTATGCTATTTTTTATTTTCTTTTCTAGTTTTTGAAAGTCTTTCCTCCTGGAATTTGAAAATACTATATGTGTACTATAAAAAATATAAAATTCAAAGATGTTATTATCAAAAAAAAAACAGAAAATAATAAGAACCGGTGAGAATGTGGAGAAATTGGAACTCCTGTGCATTGTTAGTAGCAAAGTAAAATGGTGCAGTCCGCATGGAAAACAGTATGGAGGGTCCTCAAAAAACTAAAAATAGAATTACCATATGGTCCAGAAATTCCACTTCTGGGTATATATCCAAAAGAATTGAAGGCAGAAACTCGAACAGATATTTGTACACTGATGTTCATAGCAGCATCATTCCCAATAGCCAAAAGGTTGAAACAACCCAAGTGTATATCAACAAATGAATGGATAGATAAAATATGGTACATACATACAATGGAATATGATTCAGCATTAAAAAGGCTTAAGACTTAAAAAGGTTTAAAAGGTCTCACTTAAAAAGGTTTAAAAAGTGACTGGCTTATTTCATTTTTTAAACGTCTAATATATGAGACTATGATAAAATTTTTAAAAAGTCCATTTTCCTGTAACTGTTTACTAAATGATTACTTCCCCATTAGTTGATGATGCTTCTGTAGCATGAATCAATTTCATATTTATACAAGGGAATATTTCAGGACCATGTCTTCTTTCATAAGGACATGTATGGATGGAGAAGCTATGTAGAGGTAAGACTATTGGCTTTGAGTGAAGTGGCCAGTGTTGAGGGCCAGATCTATACTTTCTAGCTGTGTGGACTTGGGGAAGCTATTTAATCTTTATTAGCCTTGGCCTTTCTATATAGAAAATAACAGTATTAGCCATTTCATGGGATTATTGCCAGGCCCAGAAATGGACGCCTTGCAAAGTACTTTGCATATAACTAGTGCTTAATCAATGTTAGCTATTATTATTGCACTGCAGTTTGGCAGATATATATATATATATCACAAATCTGTCTTGACTCTGCTGTAATATATTTGGTTCCTACAATTTTCAAGCAGTTCATCATAAGGAAGTATCAAGGCTGAAACTGCACGACTGTGTAGTTTGCAGAGCTCTTTTTCATGCGTTATTGATTTTCCTTTTGAGCTACACAATAACTCTAATACAAGATGTTTTTCCTCCCCTATGGAGATGTGGAAACTGTTAAAAGTCACAAAAGTTTTAAGGCCAAGACTTGGACTTCGGCTCCAAAGCATCTGACTTCCAAATTCAGTGCTTTTTCTGATTTATCATGCTGCCTTTGGGAATAGAATCTCTCATATCATATAGCTGTGTAAACTGTGAACACACAGTCGTTTTATTTAGGAAAGTCTTAAGCATGAAAAGAATCTTTCTGATGCTTGTAGGGCAGTCCACATGTCCATAACTGAAATATCCCTAACACCTAAAGCATGAACAGGAGAGATTAAAGAGACCACTGGAATAATGTATGTAATGCAGCAGGTGCTTGATTTACCCCTGTATAAAATTTCAGGAGGATTAAGGAGTCTTTCTGTGAAAGTGGTGTCAAAACTAATTATAACACCTGACTCAAGACAGACATTCTTCAGACTTCCTTCTATCTGTGGGAGCTTTCTTGGCAGCCTGCTCTCATCATAAAAAGGTGTTGCAAGAGGGAGATTTTCCCTGAGCAGCCAAGTTGTACTGAAATTTCCAGAGGAGGAAAAGTGTGTTTAAAGCTTTCCTTGGTTGTTAAGAAGTAACTGGAACCTTCTTGCTGAATGTAAATTGGCTCTTTCTACTTTTCCTGCTCTGGTTTGTCATGGTAACAACTTTTTACTATAAATTAAATCTTTCAATTGAATCACATATGATAAACAAGTTATTTTATATGTTTACATAATTATTAATCATTTAGAATTGCAGTTACATAAAAAGTGCCACTTCTTGCCTCTGTTACCCAGAATTAGCCATTCCTCCCAAAATGTTTTCCATATTTTCAACTTACTGAGGAAATTCAATCACCACGTTTAAAATATATTGGGACTAAAAGTTTAAGTCAAAGTCTGTATAATCATAAATTCTCTTTGGAAGCTACAGCACGCAGCTTGGAAATAAGTTTCCATTTATTATGCAGAATTCTGAAAATCCGAATGAATTTCAATTTAGCTCTCAAAGAAACCTAATTTACAGGGAAAGATTAGCTAAATCATCATAACCTGCCACAGAATACATTGATTTACACAGCTGTGAAATTTGTTTACTACAGTGGACAGCTGTTCTTGTCTGGTTTTGGTTTTGCTTCCCAACTTGCATTAATTCTTCTTTTGGTACCAGTAACTCTATTACTTTCTGAAAAAGTGCCCCTTATACTACATGTGCCTCTCTTAGCATGAACTCCATCTCTGGCTCCAGGCATAAGCATGTTATTCAAGCCCAGTTAGTCAGAGCATCTTATTCTCCTTGGCCAGAGTGATTACTTCAAGAATGGTATGTGGCCCAATCAGAGCGGAATGGCATTCAATGAGGATTTTGCTGGGACTTCAGGGAGAGAAAGGCACTCTTTTCCACTGGGCTTTCGAAAATGTAGACCTTGAACTGTACACAACCATGTTTGTCAGCAGGAGCAGTCTGAATGACACCAACATGCAAGAGAGCAGAGCTGAGGACTGGAAAGTAGCGGGGTTCTGGTGACCTCATTTGCAGCCTTGGATCAAGTCGGTATGCAAACTAGCCCTACTCCTAGACGTTAACCTTTTGACTTAATTGCTAAACACTTATTAATTAAGAGTTATTTCAAAGACCTTACAGTATGAAACACAGTACAAACTGGCAAATATAATACAATATGATAAAGATTTGGTCAAAGCAACGTGCTATAGAGGAAATTGGGAGTGCCCTGGAAGGGCCAGGCAAGAAATCCAGAAGGAGGAGATCCATTCCAGCTGAGTCCTAAATGAAGAACAGAAAGTAGTGATTATTAGGAGGAGGAAGATGGTGAACAGAGGAAGGGACAGCCGTGAATGGTCCTGATTAAGAAAATAGCCCGCGCAAAATCCTAGAGAACAGAGAAGTGATGTCAAGTAACACTGAGTAGTTCAGTATGATAGGATCAAAACTTTAAGGAGAGGAGAGAGAGTTTTGAAGTCATGAGAAATGAAGCTGGTGGAGTAAGCAGGAGCAAGATGAAGGAGATCCTTATATATTACGTTTCTAAACAGAGATCTTGTGTTTTAGAAATCTGACTCATAGCTGTGTGGAGAAATGGTTTGAGAGGCAACAAAACTGAAGGTCATAAACCTTATAAGGGGAGAGATGGGCTATGTGGTCTTTTATAGTCACGTTGCGAATAAAGAGAATCAGATGGATTTCAAAGAGATTTCGGGTGGATGAAAAATCAGATCTTCTGATTGATTGGATGTGGAAGAAACCCGGGATGTGTTGGAAGTGATTAAAATGTGAGATGGAGGTTTGTTAGTTAAGTTCTCCTCCCATATTAAGGTTCTGCTCTCTGTGGAAGGACTGCTCCTTCTTTTCTGACTGTTCATAATAAATCGTATCACCAGCCACACAACTGTTCAAGCCTTATCCCATTATTTATCTTTCTGGCCTTCTGAGTGCCTGTATTACTGTTTTCTGGTAGTCACTGTTGGGGAAATAAAGCAATCCTGCCCATAAAAGTCCTCTCTGTACCAATATACAAGAGAGAGAACACAATTTATTATTGGAAAGCTATTAACAGATTTATTTGCATTTAAGGTAGGATGAAAGTGACTACAAAGTGTGGAGAGAATTCCACACAAATTTACACAGTAAAGCAGAAGAAATAACAAGAAACTTCTCTTATTGCCTTGAGAGACAAATGATGGTACCTGTGATTGTTACCTCCTGAAAGACTCCTGTGTTCATTTTGGAGATGTGTGTTTATAGTTCCAAAGTTCAGAAGGGCTGTGACCTTGCATTGCAGAATCGAAAGATTGGGCCTCTTCTTGGGCCTATTATGTTTTTAAGGAGATACCCTAAGAATGGGAGGGTGGGGAGGCAGCCACTTTCCTTTTCTTTATTAAACAAAGAAAATTTCATCACTTTACTCTTGTATCACCAAGCTCTCTCTGCCTGTTATATCCCAGCTGGTTCAGTCTGCCTCTGTTTTTTTCCCTAAATTTAATACCTGAGATTAACTTTGATACTATATAACCCAAATTTCAGGGTCAAAGACATATGAGACCTTAAGTCTCCGACAAGTTCAGAGAAAAACAAGGCCCCACTTAAGTGGATAGCTGACTTAGAAATTATTGGAGGCCCTATCATACTTGTTAATTGGGTACCTCCATGTGTTTGTTCCAATGTGTTTCCAATCAAGGGACAACATTCAATTCACCCAGGCAATGGATGCTTGTTTTTCCCTCTCTTCTTTTCCGTTGTCTCCTAGTGTCTTAATAAACTGCTGTAATGGCCATGTCCCAGGGAGAAGAAAGTAGCATGAGACTGAAGAATGTTTATTTTGTTCTCCTCTGGTTCATTTTACAAGTACCTTTCAAGGATGTGTATCAGAAAGAAAGGTAGAGAGGAGTGCATCCTACTCAGGTACATAGAAATTCTTCCCCAAGTCAGCAAACCTTCTCACACTACAGTGAAATAAGGCGGCATCAGTGATCTGCCACCTCCAGTGTAGATTGGCCTTTGGGTCCCACCTGATGCCTCCTCTACTGAGAATCCTAATGGAGATTTTGGCTGTTTTGCAGAAGTTTCTCTGCATGATGGCTGTGCTGAGAAGCTAGGCAGCAACTGCTGCTGTCCCTTTGGGATGTTACGCTTGGCCAAATAAGCCCTGGTTGGTTCTTGAGAGGAAAAAAATCCTGGCATTGGGTATTGGCAGAGGTGGTCTGTAGTAATGCATTTACAAGTAAGGACTTTTACCGATGATGTAACAGGGAGACTGAGGAAAGGATTTTATTTGACATCACATAAAAATACTTCTTTAAGCATTCTTGCTCTTTCTCCAAAGTCTTTTGCTCGTATCTCTCCTTACCTCTCCTTCCATTTCTTTCATCTTCTCTTCCCCACCTCCCTTTTGTCAACCCACTTCAGCCTTCTCTCCTTTCCGTTTCCTCTGGATCCTCTATTCTTTCCCTTTCAATTCTATTTATTCCTCTTTTGTCTTCTCCAAAATATATCCTCAACAGTAACATTGCTCAGTGCCACAAAGGATCCACCTTTCTTAGAAGAAAGAATTGTATAAACCTGCGATTTAAGCTTTTCCTATCACTTTAAAAACAAGCTATTCTTGAATCTTACTTTGAGAACCTGTATGAAACTGTTTCTGTCATTATGGAATCGACAAAGACCCAGTAAACTCTAATACCTCTCATTGGCTTTTTAGAGGGGGAACTGATCATGGAGTAGTATGCTGACCTTCTGCAGCTAGCAACTTTCTCAAAGACTGGAATTACCATTGTTAAAATTAAAAAACCTCAAAGTTAAAAAAAAATTATTGTCTTAAATATTTCAGAACATATATGTGTGTGTGTGTGTGTGTGTGTGTGTATACATATATATAATCATTTAGACTTTAGCCTTGATGAGACATGTAGTAATGAAAAATGAATTGCTTATTTTTTGAATACCAATACTTGTCAATCCTGTAGTGTCCTTTATACAAATATAGCAAAACTTTCTCCTACAAAGTTTTTTGCTATTCATCATGTATTAATCAGGCAGTAGAAGGTACCCATCAATCACAGACTGTCCTGGGTTTGACTCTCAGCTTGACTTTATCTCCTAGACTCAGTCTTCTTAACTTTAAAGTGGGAGAAATAATCTTCATAGGACTGTTTATAAGACTGAATTTGTCATGAATGTTAATTTCATTTCTTTCTCTGACCTTGATTTGTGTTGTTTAAAAAAAAAAGTAGGCATTTGGTTTTCTTTTCCCCCAAATCAATGTAAATATAATATGAAGGTAAACTTACCTCATTAGCTGCTGAAACATTTATGCTATCTAACTTCAGATGTTAGAGCTTTAGTCATTGCTGTTGGAGGAGGCGTTCTCTTTCTTCATAGTCATACTCTTCTCCATGAAAGTTTGGATCTTCTTAATTTTATTGCAGCCATTTTGCCTAAAATAACACAATTTGTTAATCTTGCTAGCCCCAATTTATTTTATAGCTGTTTGCTTAGAGTGGATTTCATTTATAAACTCTAAAGATGTCAAAGAGATAAGGAAATTTTGGCAGTGTTCTGGATTCATGTTTCAAGTCTCTTTTGAAATAAATGTTTATTTCTTTTCTTTTTGACTACACCTGTAAACTGAAGGCCTGTGATGATTAACTATTTATCATTTCAGTTTGGATTGCTGATTGTTTTGGTAATTAAAAGCAGATGGCAGAAGCTGGAGAAAAAATGTGTAGCAGCTGATTAGTGGAAGTAAATGAATTTGAAGATATTTAACTTCCAGATAATAGATGGGTCAAACACAGTTTATGCTTCACTGTGTGTACTTTTAAAGTAATTCCATACACGATGTTTGATAATGTATCAAGAAGTAGGTGTTTGTTCTTCATCTTCTTTTGCTTTCTGTCTCATGACAGAATGCTCATTTTCCTCGAACAGCATACATGCCAAACATTAATTTCAGCTCAACTTGGTTACTTGGGTCACTGGTGGCTTCTTGATAAGGACTTGCTTTGCCTGGGGGATAGCTTGAGGCTAAGCATTATGTGTTGCTCTGATTTTTCTTTATGGAGTTTGTTACTGGTTTTCAAAGCCAGCATTCAACGAAGTTCAGTATCCTCTAAAGTTCATCTGTCAGCCTAAAAGTTTTCATTTTGCTGCTGAAAAAAAGACTTCATCAGGTAAGATTATGTTGTTCAGCAAGTTAGACATGTTTTAAACATGTTCATGCACTGATCTCCATTCCCTCTCAGATTAATGTTCATTAAAATTCTAATTCCCACTCCCCTGGAACTGTGAAACCAATTTGAATGGCATGGGTGACTCTAATTTCAGTAAACCTGTGTAAGGAGTTATTTGCCATGAAGGCTAAAGGATCCAGACCTAAATGTCAACTCACTAAAGCACTGAAAATTTATGTTCAATGAATGAAAGTCACCAGAAATAACCAAGCCTGTTTATAGTTTTCAGTCATTTTCTGCGAAATGTCTGAAGTGGAAAAAGTGAGAGAATCAAAAGATATGCTAGAGATTCTCCTTCGGAGGGTAATCTTCCTTTTATTCAAGACTTTTATTAATTTTTTAGGAATAGTTCTACTATTTTTTCTTTGTATATGTTTGCCTTGATAGAAAAGGGAGTACATAATATCAATTCTGTTTATTATTAAAGATTTCTTAAGAACCAATCTGTATGGGTAGAATTGTTCTTCCCCACTCCCCCGCCAATGCTGGCTCCCAAAATAGATGTTGGAAGTTCTAGCCACCAATACCTCAGAATGTGATGTTATTTGGAAATAGGGTCTTTGCAGCATTAACCAAGTTAAGATGAAGTGATTAAGGTGGGCTCTAATCCAATACAACTCGTGTCCTTACAAAAGGGAAATTTGGACAAAGACACAAAGAGAGGGAAGATGATGTGAAGGTAGCCATGTGATGGCAGAGATTGTACTAATGCAACTGCAAGCCAAGGAATGCCAAAGAACTGCCCACTACCAGAAGCTAGGAAGAGGCAAGGAAGGATTCTACCGAGTGTCAGACGGAGCAAAGCTCTACCGACACCTGGATTTGGGACTTCTAGCCTGTAGATTTGTAAAAGCATACACTTGTGCCTGTTTTAAGCCACCCAGTTTGTGGTACTTTGTTATGATGGCCGTAGCAAAATCATACGCAATCCATTACCTGTCATGAAAACTTTTCCTTGAGAAAATCATCTGGAAGAATAGATTAATAACAGAGAATCTAATACTCTGTTTCTCATTAATACATAGTCTTTCACTCTATTTTTAAATGTTTTTAAGTGTGAGATTTCTATTATAATACAAAAGCCACACATGTTCATTAAGGAAAATGTTAAAAACAGAGATAGGTGGTCTGACTGGGTCCTTCCCTGCCCTATAGTGTATTCTCCACAGAGCAGCTAGGGTGAACTAATTAAAATATTGATCTTGCCTCTTCTCTCATTAAAACACTTCACTGACTTTTTCATCTCAGAGCAAATCTATAGAATTTCAGTGACCTAAAATCCATATAAATCATTATAGCAATGGTCCTCAATAAACTGGGAACATTGGAAAACTGCTGCTGTTTGGGCTCCATCCTAAATTCAAACAGAATCTCTGAGGGTGCAGACTGGGCATGGGTATTTTGAAAATCTCCCTAGGTGATTCTAATGTATTCTAAGATGAAGAACCACTCTGTCACAATTTCTCCTACTCACTCCTGAAACCCCTTCTTTTTGCTCCTGTTATTTCTTTGACCTCATGTCCTACTACCCTCCACCTTTTTTTTTTTTTACTACACTCTAACCACACTGGCCTCCCTGCTGTACCTTATAACCCTCAAGCATGTTCTCACTTGCTTTGTTCTTCTTTCACTGCCCCCATTAGGTATTCATTCACATGACTGGCTCCTTTACTTCTTTCAGGTCTCTGCTCAAAGGAAACCTTACCAGTGAAGACTTTACTGACCCCTTTAAAAAATACTCTCCACATCCCATCCTCTACTCCTGCACTAGTGTTCCTTTTCCCCTTTGCCTTCTTTATGTTATTTACCAACCTCTGACACATTATACACTTGTTTACTTTTTAATTGTCTGCCGCACCCAACTTGAAAAAAGCTCCTTGAGGGCAAGAACTTTGTGTTGTTCACTGCTATATCTCCAGCATGAGTGACAAATAGTAGCCACTCAATATATATTTGTTGAGTCAAGAAATGAATTATGATAGGGTTGGTAAATATTTCGAGATGTGAATGAAATCATGTCCTAATGGATTCATGTAAGTTCTTTTTCAACTCTGGAGTTAACTTTGCCTATCAGAACTGTATTAATCATTTTATCAGAATAAAACAAAATAACACAACAAGAGAAGTTCATAAACATTTTGAACTATTCTTGGTATCCTCCTGACATTTCTATTTCTACTCTTCATTTTCTTTTCTTGATAATTTTAATCCTCTGCTTTTACTCCTACTTTGAAAACCTCTGGATCAGTCTTACCTACATCCTTTATTCATATCTTGAATATTGGTGTTGGCCCTGTTCTCATTACACCCATCCCTGCATGTTCTTTCCTGCTCCCAGTGGTTTCAGTGGTTCTCACTTTGGCTACCCTTTGGAATATCTAGAGAGATTAAAAAAATACAAATGAATAGTTCCCACCTTAGTCCAACTGAATAAGAATCTCTGAGTTGAGACTCAGGCATTGGTTTAAAAAATTCCTCGGGGGGACTTCCCAGGTGGCACTTCCCAGGTGGCACAGTGGTTAAGAATCCGCCTGCCAATGCAGGGGACATGGGCTTGAGCCCTGGTCCGTGAAGTTTCCACATGCCATGGAACAACTAAGCCCGTGCGACACAATTACTGAGCCTGTGCTCTGGAGACCTCAAGCCACAACTACTGAGCCCGCGTGCCAGAACTACTGAAGCCTGTGTGCCTAGAGCCTGTGCTCCACAACAAGAGAAGCTACCGCATATAGAAGCCCGTGCACTGCAACGAAGAGTAGCCTCCGCTCGCCGCAACTAGAGAAAGCCTGCACGCAGCAATGAAGACAAAATGCAGCCAAAAAAAAAATTCCTTGGGTAATTCTAATGGATAGCCCAAATTTAGAACCACAGATAGATGTTGAAAACTTCTCAGATCACAGTTGAAACTTTCCGTGTTTTGGGGGAATAATATAAACAAGATGTAAGGTAACAAGATAGATGATGGATTGTGTAAATAAAAATCAACCAGGGAGAGACTGGAGGGAAGGAAAAGAATCAGCTACTGCAATACTCTAGGCAAGCAATGAGAATGTGAATTTAGGACGTTGGTGATGGGAGAGGAAAGATATATTAGACAGACAGTAGGGAGGATGTATCAGTTATCTATCGTTGCATAACAAACTATCTCCAAATTTAATGGGTTAAAAGACCAACAATTACTGACTTCGCTTATGAATTTGCAATTTGGCTAGACCTTAGTGGGACTGGCCTGCCTGCTTCATGCGGTTTCAGCAGG
>NW_006771143.1:1063785-1097002 GCF_000442215.2 Lipotes vexillifer
CCCGTGGCGGAGCACAGGCTCCGGACGCGCAGGCCCAGCGGCCACGGCTCACAGGCCCAGCTACTCCACGGCATGTGGGACCCTCCCGGACCGGGGCAGGAGCCCGTGTTCCCTGCAGCGGCAGGCGGACTCTCAACCACTGTGCCACCAGGGAAGCCCCTGGGAGCTTTTTAAAAAAAATGTTTTAGGGACTTGCCTGGTGCTCCAGTGGTTAAGACTCCGTACTTCCATTGCAGGTGGTATGGGTTCAATCCCTGGTCAGAGAACTAATATCCCACATGCCCTGGGGTCAAAGAAAAAAAAAAACATTTAAAATGTTTTAGTTTTTTTGGCTTCACAAGTCTGACAAGGGCCTGGTGGGGTATACATTTGGGAAGATGCCCCAAACTTGGCTCTGAAGGCTCCTTCCGGGGAAGGCCAGCTCTCAGCTGCCTGCTCCTTCTGGGGTCCAAGCCCCAGGCCAGAGAGGTCATCACCTCAGTGCAGGCAGAGTGACAGGGACAGCAGGGCGGAGGCAGGTCTGGTCCTGGCAGCCTGGTTGGGGCACGGCCTGTTCTCAGGGCTCCCTTCCTGCTGTGCTGGGCTTTGCCTCTCGGTCAGCGCTGGCTCTTGCAAGTACAACTGGCACTGGGGGCGTCTTGGTGGAATCCTGGAATGTTTCCTCTTGACCCTTTTGCGGCTGTGTATGCAGCTAGGCCTCGGGAGAGGAGATCCGCTGGGAGAGCGGAGGTTTGCGGGCTTCCTGGGTAAGGCTCTGGCTGGCTTCTCCAGGATGACGCCTCCTCCTCAGACTCATGCCGGGTCCAGTTACTCTGGTTGGGGCGGTCGTGCTGCACCGACTGTCTGTGCCGGTGCAGCTCCCTTGCCGCCTCTCTGTCAGCGACGTCACGTATTCCTCATGGCGTTCCTCCGGGGGCTGCTCGGAAGCTCGCTGGCAGGCCTTCTTCCGCCACTCTTTCGGCGTATGGGAGCCCGTCAGGTGTTCCCGCCGCTTCTCGCGGTAACGAGCGGAAGCCTCGGGCCACCGCCATTTTGTTTCTCGTCCTAGAGGGCCCTGGCGGTGACGACACAGCTGCACGACTCTCGCTCGCCTCTGGCACCTCCGGGGGTCCAGGCCGAGAGCTTTGATACCGCTTCAGGTGAGTCTGTCCACGAGCCGCTCGGGCTTCATTAACAGCACGGAGGCTGACTTCCAGGGGCAAGCAAGCCAAGAGAACAAAAGGGGACGCGAATTGCATTTTCGTGACTGAGCCTCAAAAGTCATAGGGCATCACCTGTGCTCTTGGTTGAGGCAGTCGCGAAGGCCAACTGCCATTGAAGGGAAGGGAACCTAGACTCCAAGTCTTGATAGAGGGACAGGCAAGGTTGTAGAAGAAATATGGGATAGGAGATAGTGCGTTAGCCATTTTAGGAAACGACAGTGAGCCACAATCTTGGGGACTAATTGGAAGGAGACAAAGGGAAAAAGTGAAGATGGAAGGGCAGAAGTCATGTACGCAAAAGCAACTTTGAAGGTATGCTTATTTGGATTATTACAGAAAATAAAATAATATCATTAGCTAAGGATGTGGGGAAATAGTTTGTAATATACGTTTCTAAAGGCTAGAGAGTAATTGTTTCATTTGCTTGTTTGAGTACCTAGATTGGACATGGACAAAGCTTTTGAAGGGCGATGGTAGTTTTCTAAACGCTTTTGGAGACCTTTGTTACTTAGGCTGTTTTTACACGTTCATCCTGTTAAGTTATTTGAATGCACACTTCAGTTCAAACAACTGGTAAGGTTAGTGAAAAAATAAAATCAAACCAAACCAAACTTAAAACCATTTACTGAAACTTGGGTGACTTTTCTTTTAAAAGGACAAGGTCACGACTTTTTCTTTTCTTTCTTTCTTTTTTTCTTTCTTTCTTTCTTTCTTTCTTTCTTTATTAATAAAATAGGAAGCCAGTCCTTCCAACTCACTATTATTTTAAGGGATTAATACAGAGAATTTCCTGACTTAACTATAATCTATCTTCAATTATATGCTTCCAGGGTTGATAATACAGAATGGGCCCAGTGGAATCACATCTTTGTCTTAGGTAAATTTGTCATTAGTCAGAAGGGGCAGCTAGAATCATTTTGAAAAATGACCTTCTTGTATTAGTCCCAGGGTCAGCTGCAATAAATATTGTGTGATAACGGTGACTGTGATGAGTGGTATCTAAGAGAACACAGAACAGTGTTTTGGGTTCCTTTTGGCTCTTTTATTCCTGTTGGCAAACGCTCCAGAAGAGAGGTTCACACCCAGCTCTGCCTTGTCCATGTGAGTTTTTGGTTCACACAGTATCTTAAGGCAGAAAAATGAAGGAAAAGGGCATTGAGAAATCTTTTTTAATGGCTTCATTGCAGAGCTAAGTGTACCACACACTTTGGTTGCATTTTTCCCCTAGAATGAACTACTCAAACTGCTGCTTAGGTTTGTTGTTTTGCCAGAGCTCAAACTGTGTGAATCATGTGAAAGGGACTTAAATGTATCTGATATTTTAATACTAGGAAAACAGGTGAGTGACAAAGCATATTAATGCATTTAGCAGAGATTTATTAAATGCCTCCTATGTGCAAAACACAGTGCTAAATGAAATTAGAACGTTGTTCTGATTTGGATGAGCTTTGGATTCAAGAGTTGATTTTTGTAGCTGTCTTTTTTGTTAGTTCAGTATTTCACTTTTACTCAGCCGAGTTTACAAAGCCGCACATTGCCTACAGTTTGACTCATCAAGTGGCAGATTTTTACTGCTGCTTTCTCTTTTCTCAGTCTTTTCATTGACTGTCTGAATACACATCATAAAATCAGCACCATTGGCTTTGACATTTATTATAACAATGCATTTGTGAGAGGAAATGTTATGAGACCTGTGGCTTACAAACTCCTTGATCTATTTACTCCAGATGATTGGATCCTAATCCTTGCAGGGTAGGACAGGCCCTAAAGCTTACAGGGTGGGATGAGAGAAGTTTTAAACTTATCAATCACAACTGGAGTGCACTGCTCCCTCTCAGTTATTATGATCCTCATGTTTATTACTTTTGTACCTTGTTCTCGGTCTGCCCAGCAGAAAGTTCAAAGTGTGCCATGTGTTAGGTAGTTCTCTTGGAGGAATGGCCTATAACCACTATAACTTGAAAGGTATGTTTTCTAAATTGCTAAATTTTAGTGAATGTGTGTGTGTGTGTGATCTGTGTTTTATTCAGATAAAATGTACCAGTCAGTATTTACTAAAGAAAAAGTTGAAGAATACATCTCTCAAAGACGATAGAAGCATAGGAAGAATTTTTCTTAGGTAGTATTCTTATGTTTTGGAAGAAGGCTCAAAATACTAACATAAATTTTTGACAGAGGAACACCTTCTGTCTGCATGCCAGGCACTGGGTAGTCACTGGAAAACTAAAGATGACCAAGATTTGTCTCATACCCTTGGGGAGGTTGCAGTGAGAGTGAAGAAGAACTTGATTCAGATGTAGAAAAGGCTAATGCACCAGCTCATAGGCTGTGGTATTTGGTAATCATAACAAATTATGATTAATTAGGCAGAAAATATTTTGTTTATTTCAAGTTTCATTTCCTATAAAGAAAGAGAAGGTGTAGTGGTTAAATGTATTTGCCTGCAGGAAGGATACAGGGAAGATATCCTGGAGAGGCAGATCCTTAAACTGTCTCTTGAAGCATGACTAGGGCTTTTCCAGGCAGGAAGAGCAGGATACTGTGTTCTAGGCAAAGAACAGCAGGGAAAAGGCACCGAGTAAGGAGAAGACACATATGCAACCAAAGTGCCAAACCCCAGGAAATTGAAAGAGAATGCTCCACAGGACAGTTGAGGGCAGCCCAGAGAACTTGGATGGTGTGAAACTTGGGGTAGAAGCTGGCAAGGTTTGAGGGTTATTAAAAGCTCTTGAAAAATAAAGAGGGAAGGGCTTTCTTGGTGGCGCAGTGGTTGAGAGTCCGCCTGCCGATGCAGTGGATGCAGGTTCGTGCCCCGGTCTGGGAAGATCCCATGTGCCGCGGAGCAGCTGGGCCCGTGAGCCATGGCCGCTGAGCCTGCGCGTCCGGAGCCTGTGCTCTGCAATGGGAGAGGCCACAACAGTGAGAGGCCCGCGTACCGAGGGAAAAAAAAAGAGGGAAAAGATATCAGTGGCTATTCAACAACAATGACAACAACAGCAACAACAGCATTTCTAAGTCAGACTAGGCAGGGGCAACCTAAAATAAAATCAGAACTTTTTCCCCTCGCCTAAAAGCCCTTGCCTGGTGGGTCTCCGCATATTTTTGTAACCTCATTTCCTGCCCTTCTCCTCCTTACCATGAAGTTTTGCTTTTCACATATACTAAGCCTGATCCCACCTGAAGAACTTTGCTGTAGGTCAGTGGTTCTCAGTCAGGGATGATTTTGCTCCCCAGAAGACTTTTAGAAATGTCTAGAGACATTTTGGCTATAAGGACTTGGGGAGGGCTCTTGGCATCTAGCAATAACTGCTAGACATCCTACAATGCACAGGATGATCCCCCACAATAAAGAATCATCAGTCCCAAAGTGTTAGTGGTGCCAAAGTTGAGAAACTTCTAGGTGTCCCCTTGGCATCAGGGCTCTTCATTTTGTCACATCCCTGTTTTATTGTCTTTAAGCAAATTATCACTACCCAGTGATTCTTGTTTATTTGTTTCAATTATTGTGTAGATCCTCTATCAGGACATAAGGTAGGGACCTAGAGTATATCCCTAGCTCCTAGAACAGTACCTGGCACACTGTGGGTGCTCAATAAATATTTGTTAAATAAGTGAGTGAGTGGGTTGGCCCTTACCAGCTGTTTGACTTTGGCAAATTACTTAAATTTTCTAATGTCCTTATATGTAAAATGAATTTTTAAAATATTAATGATTCAAAAGTGTTTGGAGAAGTAATGATGTAATATATACTAAAGTACCTCACGTAAAGCAGGTGCTTAATAAATATTAATTCTCTACAGTACTCGACAGTGAACCAACTATACAACATTGTAACAATATAACAAATTATGATTAATTAGGCAGAAAATATTTTGTTTATTTCAAGTTTCATTTCCTATAAAGAAAGAGAAGGTGTAGTGGTTAAATGTATTGACTGGCATCAGATTCGAATCCCAGCTACACCATTTACTGCCTGTAGGACCTCGGGCAATTGATTTAATCTCTCTGTGCTTCACTTTCTTCATCTGAATTCTAGGCTACATGGTGGGAGGGAGGGAGATGCAAGAGGAAAGAGATATGAGAACATATGTATATGTATAACTGATTCACTTTGTTATAAAGCAGAAACTAACACACCATTGTAAAGCAATTATACTCCAATAAAGATGTTAAAAAAAAAAACAGTGCAACTACCTCACAGCGATTTTAGCTTGGGCTCTCCCAAAATACTGAGTCTTCGAAGAAGGATTGTGTGTGGATGGTTTACTTTGGAAAGTAATTCTAGGGCTTCATTAGATCTAGAATCAGGGAGTGGAAGGGATAAAACAGGCTGGTCCAAGGGGTCATGATTGAGCCAGATCCTGATGTGGAAAATGGTCTGAGATTCTACTGGGCCCTCCTTGTGAAACTGTAAAAGGTAGCTCAGGGTCATCTCCTTGAGAAAAGGGGGATATTTATCCAATAGCTCCCTGGCACCATTGGTCAGGGTTGCCGTAGTGGATATAACCTCCTTGTACTTCCAATTTTGTGCAGGTGTCAGTGTAGCTAAGAGAGATGCCTGTGGCATCACACTCCACAGAGGCACAGAGCTCTGGTAAAAAGCCAGAGACAGGTAATGTGGCTGAGGGGAGGCCAGAGAGGGAAGGTGGGCTGCAAGGATGTAAATGAGGAGCATACAGATATCTAGGACATCTGGCTGTTCTGATCATTGAAAGATAAGTGTAGTATTTACAACAATACCTGCCACACCCAGTAGTGCTTTATAAGTATTATATTAGTATTTTGATGATTATTGTATATTAAAGTTCCTATTGACCTCCTCTTAAGGGTTGATGATGTTATTGTTTGGTAGAAAGAACACTAGATTGAGAATTGGGAAACTTGGATCCTATCAAGTCTACCTGATAAATCTGTTCTTTCATGTTTTTCAAATATGCTTTGGGTTCCTGTACAGTGCAAGGTGCTGAACTTTTGCATTAGACTATACAAAATGATTAGACATGGTCTGACCTTGCGGGGCTAGAAATCTGTCAATGGAGATAAGAAAAGTATGTACATAGCTCAAACACAAGTCAGAAAGTAACACCACATGTCACTTATTCTAAAATGTGTATCTCCCGTTCCTGCCTTGAATTTAATATCTCTGAAATTGAGTGTATTAATAGATGGCATCTTAATTTGATAAAATAAGGTAAGTTTCATTAGAGAGGTACCAACAAAATTCCATGGGAATCAAAAGAAGGAGGTGATTATTTCTAACTGGGGAGTTTAGGGAACTGAGGAAAGATGTAGAAAGTGACAGAAATAGTAGGCATATTAGTCAACATTAGAAAGTGCCTTTTTTTTTTTCTTTCTAAAATGAGAGACTTAGGCTAAACTAGGATTTCCTCTGTTAGTAATTTGAAGTCTTACCTGATAGACCTGGAAGCTTGTTGCAGCTGCCACAATCCCTATCCACATGTTCCTCATGAAGAGGTTTATCTGGACTTAAAATTAGAAAGAGAGTCATTCGGCTGTGGGACTCCTGTGGGGCTTCGCGGTGCTCCCAGGGACTGTTAAATCCCATCATAGTTATTATCAGGCTATGGCATACCTACCAGTGTCTGTCATCTCCATGAGACTATAAACTGTGTGGGACAGGGACTGTGTCTGTTGGGTGCAGAGTTTTGCCCACTCACCAAGAACTGTGCTTGGCATGTCAGTAGACCCTCAATGGCACTAGTTGAATGAATGTCGAAAGGTAATAAATCTCTTACCAGAACCTACTAATACCTTGCTTGGATGCCCGGGTAAACATAAGCACCAGGTAAACTTAGGAAAATGGAAAGGTAGGTAGGTATTTTAGCTACTGTAGTTTGGGGTCTTTAAAACTAGATGATGTAATACATTTTTTCTGCTTTAAGAAATTATTTTTGTTGTTGGTTTTTTACTTGTGACTGACAAGTTCAAACAGACCCTTTTTTTTCTTAGAGAGCATAACTCTAGTTAAGCATTTTAGAGTAACTAAAATGGTTAGACTAATTCCAGCCAAACTTGAATGCTCAGCGATGATAGAATTAGTACTAAGTCCAGTGCCAGCCATCTTGGTGACAAAGCAAGGAGAAGTAACTCTCATGGCTGATTCTTAAAATAATAAGTTTCACAGCTTCCATCTTTGGGAAAAGCCTTATGGATACCTCTGGTTCAGAAACAGTTTGATGAGACAGCGTTAGAAGAGAAAGAAAATGTCACATTTAACTTGTGAAAAATGTTGAGGGATAAACCAGAAAGATTCCCCATTGGTAAAACAAACAAGCAAGAGCTGGTGAACTGGCCCCAAAGAAGCCTGCCAGAGTCAAATTGCCTGCAGAGACTTTGTAGACTCTTGTTCATTTCTATTTCATGTTGTTTTCCAATACCTCTATCATCTTTAATCAAGCATAAAATTAAACTGGGAAGCAATATTTTCTGAGTTATATTCTATTTTTTCAATCCTCATCAGAGTTTAAAATTACAGCTTAGCAAATATTCATGTCTGCAAGATAATGTTGTGAACTCTTCTAACCATGAGGAGATTGTACATTCTTAGGAAGAATGTTTTGAACAAACCAATATTATTACTAATCTAATTTTTAATAAAATATTATCATTTGAATAAAGCAAATAGTTTGAAAATGTTTGGAGCACTTTTGAAAATCTCTGTGGTACCTGTTATACAGAGCTTGCAGATTAGTTGCTCACAGTACAAATTCGGCACCAATGTGTTTTTGTTTATGTAGCAAGGGTTTTTTTTTAATACAAAATTTAAAATTCAGTATATTTTAAATAAAAATTTAAATTTCTGCCCTTTCTTGAAAAAATACAGGAAGTCTGCTAATCTAGGACCTTTTTATCCTGCATTTTTTCATATAGCCAACAAATATTTCCTCAGTGCCTACTATTTGGCAGGCACTAAATGGAATCACCTGGAAACTTGTGGCAGCCATCCCTTTTAATAGGCAGAGTGATGGCTACATATATTCTTCAGTGTGCCACAGTCCAGGCCACTTCAGTGAGGTCTACTCTCAGTAGCTATTTATATCATTCTTACACAGTTGATTTTCTCATAATGGAGAAAAAATGTTTGTATACCTGGCAAAGACAGCTGTCCAGTAATTTTTACTCTCTCAGAGTAGCGTTGCCATTGGAAAATGGCTTTTTAATCAGGACATTTCACGGTCCCCTTTTTATCTAGGTGATATGAAAAATTCTCACCAGTGGAATGAGAGTGAAGTTATGGGTTTCATTCTTGAGAGGACTTTTTTTCCCCTAACAAATTCAAACTCATTTTATTGAAAATCATTGAGAAGCTATGAGCAGTGGTAGTAAGGAGGGTGAATAAAGCGCAGGCTCTATCCCTTCTTCCTGTGGAGAAGACATTTAAACAACCAGTTTGAAGTGATAGCAGAATGAAACCCAGGTGGATAGATGGGACAACCCTTTCTTCAGACTAGTCAGCCTCCCTCCTTCCCCAGCTGCTCCTCTCATTGTCCAAGGAGCCCATGAGCAAAGGTTTGTTTTTTTGTTTGTTTTTTTGAGAAGACTTAAGAAAAAACTTAGGCTTTCTTCACTCTCTTTTTCCCCTTTTAAAGGCTGAATTAGAATATCCGAGGTCTTCAGAACCACAAGATGGAAGGAGCTCGGATCCCTGAGTTCCATGTAAAGAAAGTCAACCACTGAGCACCAACACATGCGTGGACTGATACATTGTGATATATGATAACCAACTAGCATTTACTTAGGTAAGACATCATATTTTTTACCAAAATTGAGAAAACAGTTTCAACAAAATTGAGAAAACAATATCAAGAGGGTGATACGTTTCAAAAATGGAAGAATTACCTGCTCACATCAGTAATTTACAATACGTACCTGACTCCTGCAGTGCTTTGAGTTTGAGAACCTTTCCCTTGATGAAACTATTCAGATCATTGGTTTCCCTGTAATTTCATCTTGGTCACCTTCTCTGTTACAGAGCAAATTTGATTATAACCTTCAGAAAGTTGAAAGCAAAGTCTTAAAATTTTAGAAGGAAATGGCTTGAGAAATCATTTTCAAACATTTTGTATTCATTATTTTATCTATGGAATGCTGTAATGTGTAATGAAATTAAGGATTGATAGAATTGAAGGCTTTTTGTGTGTGTGTGTGGTATGCGGGCCTCTCACTGCTGTGGCCTCTCCCGTTGCGGAGCACAGGCTCTGGACGCGCAGGCTCAGCGGCCATGGCTCACGGGCCCAGCCGCTCCGCGGCATGTGGGATCCTCCCAGACCGGAGCACGAACCCGTGTCCCCTGCATCGGCAGGCAGACTCTCAACCACTGTGCCACCAGGGAAGCCCTGAAGGCATTTTAGAACCATCTAACCTTGCCCTCTATATCCAATGTGTGGATTCTCCTCTCAGTTGTTACATTTGAGTCCCACTTTTTTGTAAGTACTTACATTGATGGGAGCCTCCTTACCACACAAGACAACTTTATGTAACAGTTTTTGTTGTTAGAACTTTCTTTATTGTTTTACATAAAAATCTGTCACCAATACCTACCAATGACTGTAAGAAATTCTGTTCTCAAATGTCTATGAAGTCACATAGGATAAGTCTGATTTCTCCTCCATGTGCCCATACAATAGCTCTTTGGTTATTGGAAGATAACTGTTAAATGTCATGTCCACTACCCAATCTTAATTTTTCCAGACCAAAGATTCTGTTTTTTCCATTGTTACTCATATTTATTATGCTATCACAATCCTGGTTGGCTCCTCTAGAAATACTCCGTGAGCTTGTAGGTATATTATTAATTATAGCCTATTTTTATTATCATTTTTCATTTGCTTTGGGTTATCCTCATCAGACAGTTGAAACATATTTGAACATATTGTCAACCATATACCCTATATTATTCTGGTAAGTACAGCCCACTGTTTGCTATTTGTTGTTTCAGCCTAATTTATTAATCCTTCATCTGTCAGTTTGAAGTCTTTCTGAAGCTTTCCTACTATTAATACTTAAAAGTTTACAGTTTCTGCAGTTTTGGTCTGAGGAGAAAATTGATTTGATTTCCATGGGAACTTATATGTTTATTCTTTAAGCTTAAACTGAAATTTATAAGAGATTTGGAGGCAACCTCAGATTTAGGGTTTTTTTACTGCCATTTTTTTGAACAGATAATTATTTTACTATTTCTTCTTCATATTTTTAAATTATCATTAGGTTCCTGCATTTCTAAGTGTAATTTCCTATGGAATTTTTAAGCTTTGTATAGTCTTAACTTTGTTCAATTTGAGGAAAAGACCATTTTGTTTTTCAAAATATCTGATAGGATGCTTCATGGTTGTGATAGTTCACAAAACTTAATGAAATAAAAAAAAAAATGAAACTCTCATTTTATAACTATACAGACTTTCCTAAAAGAGAAACCTTGTCCTATCTAGCTCAGACAACTTATTCTAGACTAGTAGACTAATATTGATGTTTCTTCAAACAAACATAGGTATTGTAGTCCAGTTTAAAGCTCTACATATCAAGCTTCTTTTCCCTTCAAGGGTTTCCCATTCCTTCTTCGTGATTTTAATTTCTTAAGGTGCGAGAAACCTGTATGGTGTTGGTAGGAGGGGGAATGGGGGTCTGTGTATATGTGTATATGATTGCCCATTTGTCAGTACTGGGAGGTAACCCAAATAGTCCAGGGGAGCTTTATGCTGGCTCCAGCTGCTAGTGACCTGAAAGGGTTTGGTGATCAGTTTTTAATGCCCTCATAGCACAGTGACCATAGTGCTGGCTCTATAGTGTGTCATACTGGGTAGTTGGGGTGCTCAGCTGGGCCTCCATGAAATTTCATGGCATAAGTGGTCCTTTGACCTTCAGCCAGAGACTCTTCCACATAATTCATGCCAAGGTCCCTCTTGGGGACTTGTGGATTGACTAATGTGCCCAGCTAACATTTGTAGCCTCTTCTAGGCTCACAGAAAATTTAGGATTCTCTTCTGTACCAAATGTAACTTCAGAGAAAACTGTGGTCGGCCCTTGCCCTTTCCAGCCTAGACGTGCCTTTGCCCCATCCTTGTGATCTATCCCAGATGAATTTGCAGGTTGTACTGTTAAGCAGCTCCAGGAAAGGAGTGGTTGCTAGTTTTCTAGATTCTAAGCCCTTCCTCCAGTTTCATGGGAGGGATTTTTTTTGTGGTTCTTTCTCTCTCCCAGTAAGCACCCAGGAAACTGCTAAGGTGAATTGCACTTTTTCCCCTCCATTTCCTGTTCATTTTTTATAGCTAGAGAAACACAGCAACTTTTCAAGTTTGAATATCTTTCCCCAGTCTCACCCGATGAGCTGTTTTTCAAGCCAGGTAGTTTATGCCACCCTCATTTATTGTTTGTATGTAGAGGAGATGGAAGGAAGTGTGAGGATGTGGTCAATATATGGCACAAGTTGAAGCCACATCTATCAATCAGTTACATGCATTTATGAGACACAACATGCTACTGAAAAACTGATGGGTCATGATGAAATCAAAGAGGAAATCAGAAAATACCTCAGAACAAATGGCAATGAAAAGAAAATCTTACAAAATCTTTGGGATGAGCAAAAACAATTCTGAGAGAGTTCATAGTGATACAGGCCTTCCTCAAGAAATAAGAAAAATCTCAAACAACCTAACCCACCACCTAAAAGAATTAGAAAAAGAACAAACAAAACACAAAGTGAGCAGAAGGAAGGAAATAATAAAGACCAGAGAGAAAATAAATAAAATAGAGTTTAAAAAAAACAATAGAAAAGATCAGTAAGACCAAGTGCTGGTTTTTTGAAAGGATGAACAAAATCTACAGACCTCTAGCCAGGCTCACCAAGAAGAAAAGAGAGAGGTTCCAAACAAACAAAATAATTAAAAAAGGAGAAATAACAACCAATACCATAGAGATACAAAAAATCATAAGAAAATACTATGAACAATTATATGCCAGCAAATTGGACAACCTAGAAGAAATGGAGAAGTTTCTAGAAACATACAGCCTGCCAAAATTGAGTCAAGAAGAAACAGATAATTTGAACAGCTGAATCACTAGAAGTGAAAAAGAATTTGTAATAAGAAAATCTTCCTGCAAACAAAAATCCAGAGCCAGATAGCTTCACTGGGAAATTCTTCCTAACATACAAAGAACGTATACCGATCCTTCTCAAACTCTTCCAAAAGACTGAAGAGGAGAGAACACTCCCAGAGTCATTCTATGAAGCCACCGTCACCCTGATACCAAAACCAAAGATGTTACAAAAGAAGATTATAGACCAGTATCTTTGATGAATACAGATGCAAAAATCTTCAACAAAATACTAGCAAACCGAATCTGACAACACATAAAAAGGATCATACACCATGATCAAGCTAGATTCATTCCATGGATGCAGGATGGTTCAGCATACACAGATTAATCAATGTGATATACCACATCAGCAAAAGACAAAAACCACATGATCATCTCAATAGATGCACAAAAAGCATTTGATAAAATTCAACATCCATTCATGATAAAAACTCTCACTAAAGTGGGTATAGAGGGAACGTATCTCAACATAATAAAAGCCATTTATGACAAACCCCCAGCTAATATGATACTCAGTAGTGGAAAGCTGAAAGTCTTCCTGCTAAATTCTAGAACAAGACAAGGGTGGCCACTCTCACCACTTCTGTTCAGCATTGGAAGTCCTAGCCACAGCAGTCAGACAAGGAAAAGAAATTAAAGGTATACAAATTGGAAGGGAAAGGTAAAATTGTCATTATATGTAGATGACATGATAGTCTATATAGAAAGCTCTAAAGACTCCACACAAAAATTATTAGAAGTAATAAATGAATTCAGCAAGGTAGCAGGATACCATATTAATACACAGAAATTTGATGCATTTCTTTCACTAACAATGAAATATCAGAGAATGTAAAAAAAAAATCCCATTTAAAATTGCATTAAAAAATACCTAGGAATAAGCCTAACCGAGGAGGTGAAAGACTTACATGTTGAGAACTATAAAACATTGATAAAGGAAACTGAAGGTGGTTCAAAGAAATGGAAAGATGTCCCATGCTCTTGGATTGGAAGCATTAATATTATTAAAATGGCCATACTACCAAAAGCAATCTACAGATTTAAGTGAGCCCTATCATATTATCCATGACATTTTTCACAGAACCAGAACATATAATCCTAAAATTTATATGGAACCACCAAAGACCCAGAATTTTCAAAGCAATCCTGAGGAAAAAGAACAAAGCTGGAGGCATAAACTTCCCAGGCTTCAGACAGTACTACAAACCTATGGTAATCAACACGGTATTGGCACAAAAACAGACATATAGATCAATGGAACAGAACAGAGAGCCACAGAAATAAATCCACACACCTACACGGTCAGTTAATCTTCGATAAAGGAAGCAAAAATATACCATGGAGAAAAGACAGTTTCTCCAGCAAGTGGTATTGGGAAAGCTGGACAACCTCATGTAAATCAGTGAAGTTAGAACACTCCCTTACCCCATATACAAAAATAAACTCAAAATGGTTTAAAGGCCTAAATATAAGACATAACAGTATAAAACTAGAAGAGAACATAGGCAAAACATTCTCTGGCATAAATTGTAGCAGTATTTTCTTAGATCAGTCTCCCAAGGAAAAAAGAAATAAAAGCAAAAATGAACAAGTGGGACCTAATCAAACTTAAAAGCTTTTCCACAGATGGCCAGCAGGCACATGAAAAGGTGCTGAACATGGCTAATTATTAGAGTAATGCAAATCTAAACTACAATGAGGTATCACCTCACACCAGTCAGAGTGGCCATCATCAAAAAGGCTACAAATACATGCCAGAGAAAGTATGGAGAAAAGGGAACCCTCCTAAATTGTTGGTGGGAATGGAAATTGGTGCAGCCACTGTGGAAGACAGTATGGAGGTTCCTTAAAACTCTAAAAATAGAGTTACTGTATGATCCAGCAATCCCACTCCTGGGCATATATCTGGAAAAGATGAGAACTCTAGTTCTAAAAGATACAAGTAATGTTCATGGCAGCACTATTTACGTGGCAGCACTATTTACAATGGCCAAGAAATGGAAGCAGCCTAAGTGTTAATCCCCAGATGGATACAGAAAATGTGGGGGGTGTGTGTGTTTACATACACACACACACACACACACACACACACACACACAAAATGGAATGTTACTCAGCCATAAAAAAATAATGGAATACGCTGTATTGCCATTTGCAGCAACCTGCATGGACCTAGAGATCATACTGAGTAAGGTTAAGTCAGAGAAAGACAAATATTACATTGTGGAATCTAAAAAATAATACAAATGAATTGATTTACAAAACAGAAACAGACTCCCAGACAGAAGACAAACTTAGGATTCCCAAAGGAGATGGTGGGGATAAATCAGGAGTATGGTATTAACAGATAAACACCACTGTATATGAATTAGAGAAACAACAGGGGTTTACTGTATAGCACAGTGAACTATATTCACTTTCTTGTAATAGCCTATAATGGAAAAGAATCTGAAAAAAAATATGTGTAACTGAATCACTTGGCTGTATACCTGAAATGAACACGGTATTATACGTCAACTATACTGCAATAAAAAGAAATAGTTTCTGTGATTCCTATATTCTGTTCATTAGCTTTTGACCTCCTTTTTGCTACACAAATCTAGGCAGCTCTTCTACTCAGTTTACATACTTATTTTAGCAAGGTAGAAAAGATTGTGTAATGGCTACAGTAAAATCATCAACTTGATTTCCTCCATTTGATTCAGGCATCATTTAGACTTTGCCTGACAGCTGCATTTAGTAAACAGTTTTACATTTTTCAAAAAAATGTTTATTTGAATGGATTGTCATGCCATTTGCCTTAAATTGATTTCTCAATTCAGTCAAAATGCTCAATTGTAGCTAGCTAGCTAGATATGTTCCTTCATCCAGGAAAAATGTAGCATATAAAATCACTGGCGTATCCTTAAGTTGACTTACTTCTGTATTTCAACACCATCACCTTCAATTCAATGGTGTTTCGCTATATATTTTTAGAAAGAATTGAGTCAAAGCCTTCTAATCTAAATGTTTTCTCTGGATATTAAAAAAATATATTATTTTAAAAATCAAGTGAAACACTTTTATTAAAACCACACTTACATCTGAATTTCCTGAATTTGAAAGTTCATGATGGATTATGTCCTTTTTAGTATGAAAGGAGTTACAATCTAGAGGTGTTTTGGTGTGTCAACTTTGTATACATAATAATTCAAACACTCCCAAAACTGGTTTGGTGCAACCCGTCTGCTTTTCTTCACTACTTGTTACTACTTGAATTATTCTAATCCCTGTCATTTATCTACTGATTATATTATTATTTTATGGCATTTATTATGCCAAAGGAATAACAATTAAAACATGTCAAATGATTTCCGTGAAGAATATTCTGGCCAGCCTCAAAGAGAACTCATACCATATTAGAATTCTCTCAGTTCCACAAACATGCCAAACTCTTTAATTCTGTGGGGACTTTTGCTACCCGTCTCTTGGGATTGCCTTTCACCAACTCTCTGCCCTGCTGATTCTCTCATATTGTACCAGAAATGTTGGATCAGTCCAAGGCATTCATGATTACTAGGATTAGATTCATCCCATTCAGTATGTAGAGGTTTCAGAGTGCTATGATATGAACCATTGGTGTATCCTTTGTCACTTTGTGGCATAAACATCTAGATCAGTTTTATGTAGAGATTTGTTTCAGATTGTCTGCTGTTTCTTTGTTCCTCTATCTTGTTTTCTAAAGTGGGAAGCATATTAAATACTCTTCCAGAAGATGAGGCTGATGAGTTCAGTGGGAACATAGACAGCTGAAAAGGAGAGTTGCTCTTTCATATGGTCATTGCCAGGAAAAGTTCCTTAAAACCACTAAAAATAGACTCATCATATATTCCAGTCTGTGGAGTAACATCATTTTGTGATCCTGCTAAGATTAGGGAAACAGTGTAGCAGTGATTCCTTTGTAACTATTGACAGAAGAATTTGGCATAGAATATTTAAATTATATCTATGACAAGGCACTTGGTATTCATGCCTAGAATCTGAATGTGAATTGTAAATATAGTTATAATAAAATAGTGTTTACACATTTTACTGTACAACTTTTACTGATAAATAAACTATGGATTTATTGGAATCAGTTCTTTGGGTCAGGCTATTTATTGCTCATTAACAACAATAAGAGACAAAGTCTTGACTTGGAATATATGTTATTGTATGTATGACTGTGTTAATCTCTCTTTCTCTTTGTGTTTGTAAATATATATTTAATATCCTTTAAGCAATATTTTTGAATTAGTATTTCACGTGTGTTTTTATATCAGCCTCTTAACGATTTAAAACGCCAATACACTTATCTAGAGTTATATGACAATGTCAATAGTAGGGTAAACAAAGCCATTGCAAGTTCCTAGTGATCTGCACATTACTTTTTTTTATACTGAATTTTGCATATCTGATATCTCTTCGGCTGTTCCACCAAAATCCTAGTAATTAGACATGAACAAGGCATCTTGTTCATAAAATCACTGGATTGATTTTATGATGAAAATCAGTGATGAACGTTTGGTCAGTTTCTCTCCTATATAGGGTGATTTCCTTTAGTATATTTTCTAGTGACTCAGGTTATTGCAGCGATATTATTTAAAGGAGATAGTTGCTACCATCCCCAGGAGAAAATGTTTTCTGATGCAAGGTGTGAAGTAGAAAGATCATATAATTTGAGTTGGAACTTCTGGGTTCCAGTTCCAGCTTAACTGATGATTAGCAGAGTAGTCATTTAATTATCTGTGAAATGAGGATGATAACGGTATTTCACAAATTTGTAGAAGGGGCCAAATGAAATGTTGAATAAGAAAATATTTGGTAAAGTGCTAGGCATAAATTAATGTCATCAGTTATTTGGCTTATATCTTTTCTGTGTCCCATCAAATGGAATTTTATAGAATACTTCGTTAACAAGGGTGATTTTGCTACCAAGGGGGGAAAAGTTGGTTCTTGGGAGAGGTGAAAAAAATCTTACTCTTTTTTTTAATGTGTAAAACACATATATAAATACAGCACATAAATAGATATACAGTATATCTGTGTTTTTAAAATTTTATGAGGAGTGTAATTAGGGGAAAAAGTGCCTAGGAAGGCTCTTTAGGAGGTGATAATACCAAAAAGGGTGAGAAACATTACTTCATAGTGTATAGTTATACATAGTGTATAGTTATACATAGTTATACAGCAGGCATAAATCTCAGTCTAGGAATTTGGTGAGGAAGAAACGTAACTTCTTGTTTCTTGTTCTCTGTGAGCAAACTTGTTCTTTGTTTTATGCTCACCTTCTGCCAGGAGGAATAAATGTAATCTGAGAAGTTCAGGGTTTCATTTCCCTCCCTCCTTCCATTCCTGGAATCAAGTCTGTGTGCTGGGGAGCTTATGTAATAACAAGGTTTGGGGACTCTGACTCTGCCTTGAATTCTAAGATCTCTGTGGAGTTAGTTCTCTATCTCAGCTACTTTTGCACCTCTCTCTCTAATGCACAGGTCAAAGCTGGCTGCTTCCTTGCTACTTTAGAACTGCAGAAAACTTGGTAGAGTTCTCTGAGGCCTTCTGCCTAGATCCTCCCTCCAGATATTTCTGCCCTGTTCACCTTTTTGAACATGAGGAATTCATATATTTTGTCCATGTTTTGGGCTTTATCCAAATACAGAAGCCAAGAATTCCTATATATTTAGATTCCTCAAAACTTCACTGGTTTCTCTGTTACCACTACCCCACCCCATGTTTCAGCCTAGGGGTAGATGGTAGGGTGGGGTAGGTTATACACAGTATACGTCCCTTTGGAAGAACTGTCTCAAAGCTAGTATCCTTTCCAGGTGTTTTAGAAATGTATTTTGAAGCTTAAAGGAAAAAAAACTTACTTCTTTGTATTAATACCCTTGTTGTAATAACCATATCCTGATGAAATAGCTGCGTTGTGGTATTATTTAATGGGGGGAGGGCCACGATATAAAATGGAAGTGTGTGGGTAATGGCTGTATGTAGGGAACATGTTAGACTTTATTAAAAAATTATTTCAGAATGTTTCTCTCACTCTGTTCATTCATCATATAGCAAATTATTCTTTTTTAAACAACAGTATTGAGATATAATTTACATATATATAAAACATCCATTATGTGTACAGTTGAAAAATTTTTAGTAAATTATATTAGAGTTGTGCAACCGTTCAGTTTTAGAACATTTTCATCACTCAATAAATTCTCAAAAGCCTGTTTTAAGTCTATCCTTGTGGGATTTTACTGCTAAGTAGTATTCTGTTTTATGGATATACCACATTTTATTTATCCACTGATCATTTAATAGACATTTGAATTGTTTCCAGCTTTTGGCTATGATCAGTGACTCCTGTGAACATTCACATGGAAGTCTTCATGTGGACATAAATTTTCATTTCTCTTGGGTAGATTTCTAGGAATGGATTTGCTGATTCATATGTTAAGTTTATCGTTAACCTTTCAGAAAGTACCAAACTGTTTTCCAGAGAGGTGGTACTATTTTACATTCCCACCAGCACATATGAGGGTTCCAGTTTCTTCACATCCTTGTCAACACTTGGTATTTTTGTCTTTTGATTATAGTCATTTTGGTGTGTCTATTGTCATATGTCATTGTGGTTTTAATTTATGGTTTTAATTAACAACTAATGATGTTGAACATCTTTCATGTGTTTATTAGCCAGTAATATGTTTTCTTTAGTGGACTAGCTAGCTGTTCAAGTCTTTTGCTTATTTTTTATTATTGAGTTATATGATTCATTATATATTCTGGATACAAATCTTTTCTTATTTTTATTTATTTTATTTTTTATTTTTAAATTTTTTTGGGGGGGTACAAGTCTTTTATCAGATATATAATTATCAAATACATTCTCCCTCTCTGTGGTTTGTTTTTTCAGTTTCTTAATAGTGTCTTTATAAGAACGAAAGTTTTTAATTTCAATGCAGTCCAATTTGTCAGTGATTTTTTTTTACTGGCTTGTACATCTGTTGTCCCGTCCAAGAACACTTTCCCCAACCCAAGATCACAAAGATTTTCTCATATATTTTCTTCTAAGAGTTTTATAGTTTTAGCTCTTATATATCAGTCTATGGTCCATTTCGATTTAATTTTTGTATATGGTGAGATATAGGGTCTAAATTTTATTTTTATTTTATTATTTGCAAATGTATTTCCAATTGTCCCAGCACCACTTTTTTTTTTTTTTTTTTTACGGTATGCGGGCCTCTCACTGTTGTGGCCCCTCCCGCTGCGGAGCACAGGCTCCAGACGCGCAGGCTCAGTGGCCATGGCTCACGGGCCTAGCCGCTCTGTGGCATGTGGGATCTTCCCGGACTGGGGCATGAACCCGTGTCCCCTGCATCGGCAGGCAGACTCTCAACCACTGCACCACCAGGGAAGCCCCCAGCACCATTTTTTAAAAAAATTATCCTTTCTGCATTGAATTGACCTTGTGGCACCCTTGTGAAAAACCAATTGACTGTAAATGTAAGCTGCACCACCGAAGCCCCCAGCACCATTTTTTAAAAAAATTATCCTTTCTGCATTGAATTGACCTTGTGGCACCCTTGTGAAAAACCAATTGACTGTAAATGTAAGGTTTTGTTTCTGGAATATCAGTTTTGTTCCATTGATCTATTCTATCTGCCTGTCATTACACCAGTATCACATTTTCTTAATTATTATAGCTTTATACTAAGGTTTGAAATCAGGTAATGTAAGTTCTTCAATATTCTTGTTTTTCAAAATTATTTTGGCTATTCCAGGTTCTTTGTATTTCCATATCAATTTTAAAATCAGCTTGTCAATTTCTACAGGAAAGATTGCTGGGATTTTGATAACAATTATGATGAATCTACAGACAAATTCGGGGAGATTTTCATTCTTAATATTGAGTCTTCCAATACATGAATATTGAATTTTTCTCTTATTATTTTGACTTTCTTAATTTCTCTCTACAGTGTTTTATAGTTCTGTATTTACAAATTTTTAATTACTTTTGTTAAGTTTATTTCTATTTTATTCTTTATTGCTACTATTGTATATGAAATTTTTTCTTTTATTTTCATATTGTTCACTGGTCATGTTAATTTTGATTACTCAAGACCCCTGACTCCCATCCTAAAACTCCCTATTAAAATCTCTGGCTAGTTCACTAGTCTATTGTTTACCTCATGCAGGACTGTAACCTTAGACTAGCGGAGCTGCTGTCTGTCACTCTTTGCCTCCCACCAGGGTCACCGCTTTAAATGTCAACACCTCATATCAAATGAGCCCATTCTGGGGGAATGGGCAAAGCTAAATGATTGTTTTTGACAGTTTTGTCCAACTATGTAGTTGGTTTTCTGTCAGGCTCAAAGTTGGAAAAAACTTATTTTTCTATTATTTTTTCTCTACATTTATTTCAGGATTTAAAACGTTGGCTATTTTAAACTTAGCAATTCTTACTTTTTGTTGTTGTTGTTTAGAATTTATATTAGAATAAAGTGGTTATACATATTATTTTTACTAAATAAAACCATTTCAAAAATGTGTTTTATTTCTTATATATGATTTTGGATATTTTGTAGTATTTGAAAGATGAAAGTAGTAAGTAATGAATAACCAAAAGTAACCACACACCAAAGTCACTCACTGTTAATTAGGTGATGTCATTATTATTTAAAAACTTTTTTTTTTATTGGGGTATAGTTGTTTTACAATGTTGTGTTAGTTTCTACTGTAGGTGAAGTCATTATTAATGTAGCTTGGGTAGTGAGGCATTTTTCAATGGTTTATTTTTCTTTCCAAATTTGCTATTCCACTTTAGTGTTTAAAAAGCTGTCATAATTTCAGTATTTATTCTAAAAATGAGGATTTTCAGGTTCTTAGTTGTATAATTGATTCATTATATGACTGTGTTCCAAAATCTGCGTACATGGATATGGATACTAAGCCAGAAATATTTACACAAGTTTTAGTTTACTTCAGTATTTTCATTCATTGAGATTAACAATTTATACTATTGTATAACCTTTAGGCCAAAGTTTTGAATTCTAGGGATCATAATAAATAAAATAATTTGCTTTATTCTTGACTAAATTAAGTACTTTGAATGTAGATATCACATTCTTTTAATAATAGTACTCTAATAGTATTCTTCACAATACTTTACATAAGTAAATTCAGTGTATGCATTCTCCATCCCACTCAGCCCCCCAATGTGAAAGTATCACATCGCATTATTAAAAAATTCGAAACAAAAGATAAAGTTGAAAGTACCTAGATATTAAGATAAATATGTAAAACCAATAGCTTTTTCCCCATCTAATCAAAAGATATTTATTCTCTGTCTACATTGTACAACTAACTAAACTAGATGCTGGTGTGATGGTAAACAATAACAAGCATTATTCCTGTGCTCAAGGATTGTTACACAGGGAGATAATCAACAAATAATGAACAAATAAATAATTCAAATAATTTGAGTACTACAAAAGGAGTTATCTGGATGAAGCAACAGAAAATAATGGGAAAATCTACTTTGATAGGATGGTTCAGAGGAAGGGGTTTTGACTTTTTCTCCCACTGTTTCACTATTTTCTATTTATTTTTTATTATTTAAAATTTTTATTTGGAATACTTTCAAACTTACAAACATTGCAAAAATAAGTACAAAGAACACATGTGTGCACTTTCTCAGATTTGTATATTGCTAATATTTTATAGCATTCTCTTTATCATGTTCTCTAAATCTGTCATCTACACCTATCTTATCTATCTATCCATCTGTATCTAACCATCTAGCTCTCTTTATCATTTGTTTTTCTGAGTCATTTAAGGCCCATTTGTCACGGGCCATTTAACCTAAATAGTTTAGTGTGTATTTCTCAAGAAGATTAATATTCTCATATATAACCATAGTACAATTATCAACTTGAGTAAAGTTAACATTGATGAAATACTTTTATCTAAACTAGCATTTCTATTCCTATTTTTCTATTCCTATTGACCTAATACTGTCCTATGTCCTAATACTTTCCTTCTACTTCTAGTACAGGATCCTGCCTAGGCTCATATAGTATATTTAGTTGTCATGACTCTTTAACGTCTTCTTTTTTTTTAAATAAATTTATTTATTTATTTTTGGCTGCATTGGGTCTTTGATGCTGTGCGTGGGCTTTCTCTAGTTGTGGCGAGTGGGGACTACTTTTCATTGCCGTGCGCGGGCTTCTCATTGCAGTGGCTTCTCTTGTTGCAGAGCATGGGCTCTAGGCACACAGGCTTCAGTAGTTTTGGCATGAGGACTCTATAGCTCAGGCTCAGTAGTTGTGGTGCACGGGCTTAGTTGCTCTGCGGCATGTGGGATCTTTGCGGACCAGCGCTTGAACCTGTGTCCCCTGCATTGGCAGGAGGACTCTTAACCACTGCGCTACCAAGGAAGTCCAGGGAAGTCCTCTCTTAACTTCTTTTAACCTGGAACATTTCCACAGGTTTTTCTTTTCTTTTATGACATTGACATTTTTGAAGAATATAGTCCCTTCCTTTTTTTTTTTTAAACAATATTCCTTTGAATTTGTCTGATGTCTCCTCATGATTTGATTCAGATTATGTATTCTCAGTCAGAATATGTCATAGGTGATATTGTGTCTTTTACAGGCCATTGCATCTGGAGGCACCCCATATACATCTGCCCCACATTGGTAATACTGATTTTGATCACTTGTAGAGATAATTTCTCTATTTTGTAATAACTGTTTTCCCTCCTTATAACAAATAAGCAGGGACTACCCTGGGGGTCCAGTGGTTAAGAATCTGCCTTCTAATGCAGGGGATGCGGGTTTCATCCCTGGTCGAGAAAGTAAGATCCCACATGCCGTGGGGCAACTAAGCCTACTGCTCTAGAGCCCACGTGCCACAACTAGAGAGACTGTGTGCTGCAACTACTGAGTCTGCCCGCTCTAGAGCCCATGCACCACAAATAAGAGAGAAGCCTGCACGCCGCAATGAAAGATCCCACATGCTGCAACAAAGATCCTGTGTGCTGCAACTAAAACCTGACACAGCCAAATAAATAAAAATAAGTATTAAATCCCCCTCCCAAGACAAATAAGCAGTCCGCAGGAACATATTTTAAGACCATGCAAATATCTTTCTTCTCAGCAAAATATTTTCCTGCTTTTAGCCTCCATTAACGTTTCTTTCCTGGTTCAGTCTTTACTGAGGTAGTTGCAAAATAATGATTTTTTTTCCCTCCACTGCTCCCTCCATATTCTTCAGTCAGTGCTTGTCATTCTCCTATAAGCAAAACCCATCCTCCTCCTCCATTTAATTATTTATCTGATTATTATTGGTGTGGATTTGTCAATTCCTATTTTTCAATGGTTTATAATTCATTACTGAACTTAATATTGGTGCTCAAATTGTCTCAGATTTGGCCAGTAGGAACCTCTTCCATCTGGTTCCTGTGTCCTTATAACACACCCATCATTTTTTTTTAAACTATTTTCTTACTGTCTGGCAGTACAGCTGTTCCAGACTCATCTAGTTACTACCCTGTTTTGTACCTAAAGTCGGTTCTTTCTCCAGAAACCATGGTCAATAGCTCTTACACAGTGAGAAACAACCAATTATAAGAAACATGGGCCGTTCGATTCTAAGATCAGCATTTAAAATAAAAATTACATGTAATCAAAATTACCCCCTGAAAATCCCTTAGGAAGACCAACATATCTTCTAAGTGCTAATTAAACCCAGGAAAATAGAGCAAAAAGACAGATTTCATCTTACCAGTTGAAAATTTGTTAAAACTTGAGACATTTATAACAACATGTTATGGTTCTAGATTCAGCAGGCATAGTACAGTAATAGGAAGGGCTAAAACAGAATAAACAGTGATTTATTTTTAAAAAGGGTTTAAGAATCACTCATTAATTTATTACAGATTATTCATTGAGTAGTACAATATTTGACTTTTTCCTCTCATTGAACCGGATTCATTTAAATGTATTAAAGAGTTAATGTCAAAAAGTAAATTTTAAAAAGAAGTTAGATATGAATATTTGAACTCACGATGACCAAGGACTTTTTAAGTGTAAAAGCAAAAGAAAAACACTCAAGTAATATTTATTGAATAGTTATTCATTTCTACAGATGTTTTACCTTTCTCTTGAATTATCTTCCAAAAGCAGATTATGTCACAAACCTTGGAATGAAAGATTCTAATAAAAAAAGAGAAAAGAATTTGTATATATCAGAAATGTCTCCATGAGGCCTGCACTTTCTGAACCTTGTTAGCTTTATGTTCACTGTCACTTCGGCTCATTTTCTCTCTGGTGCCTAGCACAGTACCTGACACATGGTAGGGCCTGGATAAATATTTTCTGAGTGAATGAATCAACAACATGAGGGAGTTGAAATAAATGACTTGTAAATGCCCTTCCAGCTGCTGGATTAAAATGAAGGCTTTCTGACTTCAAGCCCAGTATATTTTCTGTCTGTCATCTGAAGGTGACTTCGTTTGTATCTCTGCCCTGATATTGGCTGTGATGAGTATCCGCAAACGCATTTCATTAATTTGGGCCTGCCTTTGCTTGTCCTAGCATTAGTTTATATGCTCATCCTCTAATGGACAGAATGCTAAAGTAGCCTGAGGACCAATTTATTATTTCAAAGAAAATGTGATTTTAAGCCTCTTTCAGATTTCTGAATATCTTGTGCACTCACACCCTTGGGGTGACTGAAGTCTGGAGAAAGAAAAAAGATTGGAAATTACTTTGGAACCCTGGGAGCATGAATGTTACCAGTTTCCGTTCTTTAGTAGCTGTTAGTAATGATAATAAAGAAAAAGAATAAGGCTGCCAGCTTGGGCCTGAGGAAATGCACTGGGAAGCTCCAGGCCAGCAGTGGCTCCTAAAAAGATGTTAATTTGAAGGAAACTTTATAAAATATCCACAGTGAAAATATTTCACAGTTCTTTTTTGTATATTAACAGATGAATAATTACAATAATAGTTATTGACTACTATTTTTTAAAAAATACTGTTTTCTCAGGTTAGACTAAATGTGAGAGATTCTGTCTAGTATTTTTTTTTGCACACTGCCATATCTGGCTTATATTATTCATGTATAATTTCTGTATTTGAGAAGATACCACAGGACATGTGCATAGGTGTATGATACCTTTCCATTATAAAAGCCTAATGCTGTGAATATTAAAATGTTATTGCCAGTATTATACTATTGAATTTTTACAACAAAACTGAAAAGAATTGTTGTGCCCCTTTAATAAGTGAGGAACCTGGGTCACACAAAGCTCAGGCAGCTTGTCCAAGGAACACACATCTGTGAAATAGCAAAGCCAGGGTTTATATCCAGATCTGCCTGTCTTTGCAGCATGGGCTGCCCTTGACTTCTCATGGGGTTATGAATTCAGGCTAAGAACCCAAATGTATGTATTGAACATGAGTAATTTTTTTTTTTAGGTATAGAAGCCCTCATCCCCACATATTCTCTGTGTGCTTGTTATTGGCCATATAATTATAAATACACACACATCCCTGAGTGGGGAAGAGAAAAGAAAGGAGGAATACTGGCTATAAAACAGTAGGATACCTAAAAAAGATATTTTTAACATGATTACCTGATATTTCTAGAATATAGAATCTCATGAGTTATAAAATTGATTTTCAGTTAATTTTATGTTAACTCAGATCTTTCAGCTCCTGGCTTAAAACCTGAAATAGCTTCCGTTGTAGGCAGAATAGTGTCCCTCCTAAGATTGCATATCGTAATCCCTGGATCCTGTGAATATGTTACCTTATATGGCAAAAGGGACTTTACAGATGTGATTAAGTTGAGGATCTTGAGATGGGGAAATTATCCTGGTGGGCCCAATGTAATCACTTTATAAAAGTGAAAGAGGGATATCGAAGAGTCAGAGTGAGAGAGATGTGACATTGTAGTGATGGAATTTCTATAAGTGGTCCACGTGCTAAGAAATATGAATGTGGGCAACCTCTGGAAGCTGGGAAAGAAAAGGAAATGGATTCTCTCCTAGAGTCTCCAGAAGGAACACAGCACTGATAACCAATTTTGGTCTTCTGAACTCAAGAACTGTAAGATAATTAATTTGTGTTGTTTTAAGTTTGAGATAATTTGTTAAAGCAGCAGTAGGAGACTAATACAGCTTCCCACTGCAATTAGGATAAAGTCCAAATTCTTCAGCCTCATCTCTAAGCATCTTTAAGATCAAATCTTGCTCAGATCTCCTACCTTAAATCTGAACTTTGTGCTTTATGCTCTGCTCTCCACCAACACTAAACTGCACAGAGTTGGCTTGTATAAATCCTTGCTTTCTCTGTCTTCTGGCCTTGCTTTTCTCTGCCTCAGCCTGTACCTTCTTCCCTCTTCTCTCTCACACCGTCTCTTACCTACCTCAACCCCAATTCTACCCATACCACTGAAACAGGAGGGAAGTGGGCAGGGGACAACCTTTAAAAGAATGACATAGCCATAGTACATGACGAAAACTAATGAGAACAAACCAGGTCCAAGATGGTGGAAGATTCAACTTCCAGTAGACCCTGAGCCTCATTATATATGCTCATTGTAATACATTAGCATGCTAAATGACACAGCCACCAGCACTATGACAGTTTTGAGGCTAACTGTAAAAGGCCAAAAAGTGGGCAGTGGCCCAATTCCTGGAAATCTCTGCCCCTTTCCCAAAATAATTAGAATAATCCTCCCACTCATTAGCCTGTGAAATTACCCAGCCCATAAAAACTAACCACACCATATTTCGAGACCTCTTGCCTCTTACCTTCTGAGATGGCCCACACTGTCTGTGGAGTGTGTTTCTCTAAATAAATCTGATTCTTACCTGTCACTTTGTCTCCGAATTCTTTTGCGACGAAGAAAGAACCTTAAATTCAGCGAGAACACCTTAACTAATCAATACTTACATTCAGCTCAGGCTTCATTACTGTAGGAAGCCTTCCCAGTATCTTGCTGTCTCTAAATAAGCACTCTCTTGATGCTTATGTGATTTATAAGAAATACATATTTGGTCATTCAGATGACCAAAACATATTTTTCATATATGTTTGGTCTTTGTACTTGGTTTCTGGCTCACAGCTCCTGAAACCCTTGGGATTTCCTGTGCTAAGAGCAATAAAAAATGTGTTTTGTTACATTAATGAGGTGAGTTTTGGAAAACCCCTAGGTAACTTAAAGGATGGGGGCTGGTTGCCTGGAGAACTAACTGTGCCAACCACGTAATTAGAGAGTTGGAACTTTTCATTGCCTCCCCACCCCCTAAACACACAACACCTCTGGGAGAGGAGAGGGGCTAGAGATTGAGTTCAGTTGGCAGTGGCCAATGATTTAATCAATCATGCCTCCATAAAAACCCAAAAGGACAGGGTTCTGAGAGTTTCCGGGTTGGTGAACAAGTGGAGATTTGAGGAGATTGGCAAGTTCTGAGAGAGCGTGGAAGCTCTGTCCCCTTTCCCTATACCACCCTGCGCATCTCTAACATTTGGCTGTTTCTGAGTTATATCCTTTTTGTTTTTTTGTTTTTTTTTTGCGGTACGCGGGCCTCTCAGTGTTGTGGCCTCTCCCGTTGCGGAGCACAGGCTCCGGATGCGCAGGCTCAGCGGCCATGGCTCACGGGCCCAGCTGCTCCGCGCCATGTGGGATCTTCCCAGACCGGGGCACGAACCCGTGTCCCCTGCATCGGCAGGTGGACTCTCAACCACTGTGCCACCAGGGAAGCCCCCCTGAGTTATATCCTTTTATAATAAATTGGTAATCTAGTGAGTAAATGCGTTTCCTGAGTTCTGTGAGCTGCTCTAGCAAATTAATCAAACCTAAGGAAGAGGGTCTTGGAAACCTCTAACTTATAGCCATTGGTCAGAAGTATAGGTAACAACCTGGGCTTGCAACTGGCCTCTAAAATTATGTGTGGGAGGGCAGTCTTGTAGGACTTGTGGGGGAGGAAAAATACTTCCCTCTAACTTTCTAGATTTTTCTGGCTGTTCTAAGAATTAAATTGACATGAGACAAATTAACAAGAGAAAATCAAATTGAATTTTATACATCCTGGAACCCCACCCCACATATAAGAGAGGTTCAAAGACAGAAAGATCAGACCATTCTAAGCTAAGGAATGGTATAGGGTCCTGGGGCTTCCAAGGACGGGAGGGTAATTCCAGGACTGTAAGAAGAAGAGTAGATGTTGGGTAATTCGATGTTTGCCCTGCCATACGGATGGGCCACTCAGAAAAAATCTATCTCTGGTAATAACTCTTTTTCTGGGAAAACCCTCAATTAAATTCTTCTAAGTAGTTAAGGGAGGGGCAAAATTTTCCTCTTCAACTCACAGGGTCTCTGTTGCCTTTAGTTCAAAATAATCCTTATGCAAAAGTGGCACATTTGGGGGTGGCTCATTTTGAACCCCATCAGACTGAACCCTTAACCTGTGGAAGCTAAGCTATCTCAGGGTACATAATGTCAGAGTTGAGTTGAATTGTAGGACATGCAGTTGGTGTTGGTAGTATTGCTTGGTAGTGGTGGGGAAACCCTTCCCCCCATGAGTTGGAACTGGGATCTGGGCACTTTTACTCCCTTAATTCCACCTCCACCCAGTTGATCTTTATGATAGTATCTATCATACTGCATGAAAAAATCAATTTATACTTTTCATGGTTTTGTCCCATGGCCCAACACAGTGCTGCTGGTACATAGCCAATGCTCATGAAATGTTTTCTGAATTAATGTGCTCCAGAAGTTTGCAAACTGAAGGTAACCGAGTTATTTGTAAAGGAGGAAAGGCCTTTTTGAAACTAGTCCTGAAAAAAGCAGCTATAAATAAATAGTTTGATTGTTAGCCTGTACACCTGTCTGTGTCCTAGCACAACATTTATGCTCTTGATAGACATAATTTTAAGCTCTGATAAAGGGGAAGGTACAACATACCGACTCATAAGATGATCCACATTCTATAACTGTTTACACCTGAACTATGAATATATCACAACTGATGTATCCAAAATTTTCAGTATGTACAAATAACTATAGGACATTTATCATATATAGCTCTAAATTTCTTCTAAAAATTCATTTTCATTTTAGTAGTATAGACAGAGCTTGGACAGTTCCAGGAAGAAGTGAGAGCCCTTGTCTCTTCACAGTACTAGAGATGACTTCTTAAATAGGCTGGGAAGTTAAGGGACCCTTAAGAAAGCTAGAATGCAATGAAAGAGAGGGTTTCACATAAGGGAAGGGTTAGGATCTGCCGGTGAAGACTTGCCATCCTCACACTTGCTACTCAAGAAAAGTCAAGAATAAAAGAAACCACATAGAAATTTAAAAAAAATTAGTTTTCTGTTTGGACTATTCAATTATACTAAGCCTATAGTTTCAGCTGGTAAGAACAATTATAATAAACAGATATACCCTGGAATTAGGGACAATTTATTTATCAGCTTTGCTTATCTGAGTCTGAGTTAGGTCCTCCAATGTTTGGAAAGCTTTGATGCCTCAACATGATGTTTGCCAAAGTGTCTATAATGAGCAGCCAAATTCTCTGTATTTCAGGCACTTTCTTTTAAACTGCCTTTGAAAGAGACTGTCAAGTGTTGCATGCTGTATGTCAGTTAACACTTGGGGAGTGAAATTCACAAAGGGCACTTGTTATACCTTCACAAGGATATCTTTGCCAACACTTCAGAGCTATTTTAAGTTTTGGAGTTGTAAGTATCTCACTCTTAGAGGTGATAGTAGCCGACCCAGAACGCCTGGGTTTTAAGTGAGTTTGCACTTTCAAGACCTGCTGGCACACATTGGTGTTTCAACTGTGTTGCATGCCCAAGGAATTGTGCCTTTTACTAATGTGGTTCCCTTGGTCTATGAGGTTTAATAATAATGACAATGACAACAAAATAAACAATGATAAATAACATTTATTGATTGCTTAATTACTCAGCATTGTAAGCATTTATCTCTATGATCTCACTGAATATACATTAGAACCTAGAGGTAGGTATTATTATTACTCCTGTTTACAGATGAGAAAGTTGAGGCTCACAAAGTTTAAGTAAAATGCCTACGGAAATAGAACATAAGTGGTGAAATTGAATTTGCTCCCAGGATCACATGACTTGAGATCCTGAACTTTATATTTCTTTATTCTTAGAATACACAAATGGCAAAGGAAGAAAAAAAAAGTGTGTTTGGTTGGCAAGGTGGGGGTAGATAATATAAAAAGTACTTAGGTGCCAATTAAGTCCTTTATTTCTCAGTATTCCTTAGTGGTATATTGTGTGTGTATGTGTGTTTACTTGTGTGTTTTTTTTGTGTATGTGCATACTGTGTATGTGTGTGTTTTCCTATTTTCCAGTTTTCTTGGGTCCTCAAAAAGGTTGTTGTGAGTACTGATAATGTGTGTTTTGTTCAGGTAACTCGAGGTACTTTCATATTTCTATGTCACTCTTGTAATCCATTTTGTTGCTAATATTTGAAGAAGTCTTAGCTCCTGCAGATTGGAGCTGGGAATTTAATAGTTCTTTACCCCACCTTGTTGCAAGTTGACTAGAGACTCACTTTGTACATTAGTGCTTTTGAGAATAATGGAAAAATAACGAAAAATCAAGGATAAAGGCGGGGGTCTAAAGACTGGGAAAATAAGCATCAAGCTCATTTTGGAGACAGTTGTGGATTGGCCTACACATTTCCCTCTGCTTTTCATTCATGTCATTGTTAATTGCTCTCTTCATTTGCTAAACAGATGAGTAGCGAGGAAGACAATAGAATTAAACTCCAATGATGAGGTCCCTTTTTCCCAGTTCCTCAGAGTTCGTTTCAGAATAGGGACATTTAATGGTGGGAGGCCTCTTCTGATTATCTGGAGCCCGAGTACTTCTGCCTCAGCAGTCACTGCTTTCAGCAAAAGAAGGAAATATTTGTAAAGCGGTAAAGATCAAGTTAATTGACTACTTTGAAGAGAATTAATCTGCCAGAGGAAGAGGGAACACTTCAAATTTAATCTCTTTTGTGAAGAGTTATGCCATGAAGTGCTGGCAAGGCAGTGCCTTGCATTATTTGGAAGACACAAACTTTCTGTGCCCTTAGAGCTTAACATTGCCTCTACAGACTCCTTGTATATTCTCTTCAAGTACCTGACTTATCTCTCCCTGGACTTGCTTATCCATGTTATTGCTTTGCAGAACTGCTGTGATGTCTACCCATTCCTCTCTTCTTGGCTTTATCTTGCTAATTAGCTACCTAGTTAATCTTCCTGAGGTACAGATCTGATTAGGATATTTTGCTGCTCAAAAAACTTTAATGACTTACCTTTGTCTAAACAACAGAAGTCTGATTTTTCTGGCTTGACCTTCAGGACTGTCAATGTACCTACCCAAACATTTTCTCTCTTTCCTCCCCAACTTTTTTGTTTTATTTATTGATTGTTTGTCTCTGTTTCTGTTTAAAAATTTGCTTCGCTGCAATGGAGAGTAAGTTCCTCAAGGACAGGATTTTTGCCTCTTTTGTTTACTGCCGTATCTCCAGCACCAACAACAGTAACTGGTTCCAGGTAGGCACAGGATAAATTTGTGCTCAACTGATTGAATGACTAAATGACCTTTTTTCACATTTCCTTGACCCTGTAACTTTATCTCTGCTCTTCCTCTGAAAAAAGGTTCAGCCTTCGTTCAGAACCTGTTAATAAACTAAGTCTTGTTAAGCAACGTCAGATTAGTCAGGATAAATCTCTCCCTTTTGTGAGTTCCAGCAAGTCTTTATATTCCAGCAATTCTCGATCACATCATTTTGTCACTTTCATCTTTTAATTGTAATTATCTAGATGTATGTCTTATATATTATATTAAATTTAAAGCTCAGTAGAATAAAAAGCTTACTGAATATATATCTAAATACACATATTTATATACATCTAAATTATTTTTTATCTCTCTGCTCCTCTCCTGCAGAAGGTTCTAGGATACTGCCTTTCACGTAGACACTCAGAAAAGCACTTGGTTAAGAATTTTATATTATAGTATCACTTATTATTTCATTAAAATAGTAAAATCCTTGCAGTGGAAGATATGTCTTTAGTGCTCTTTTGTTATATCCCAGTCAACTGCAGGTTTAATGAAATAAGATGGGTTTCATTAATAGTCACTGAATTATTTATGTATACTGGTAAAGGACTATTACTCAGCATTTTTGGAAATAAAAATCATTTATATAAACACCCATAGAATGTACAACACCAAAAGTGAACCCTAATATAAACTGTGTACTTTGGGTGATAATGATGTGTCAATGTAGATTCATCAGTTGTAACAACTGTACCACTCTGGTGGGGGGATGTTGATAATGTGGGAATGTGTGCGTGTTGGGGGGCAGAGAGTATATGTCAACTTTCTGTACTTTCCCCTCAGTTTTGCTGTGAACTTAAAACTGCTCTAAATGCAGACGTAGAGAATGGGCTTGAGGACACAGCGGGAGGGTAAGTTGGGATGAAGTGAGAGTAGCATTGACATATGTACACTACCAGATGTAACGTGGGAAGCAGCTGCATAGCACAGGGAGATCAGCTTGGTGCTTTGTGACCACCTAGAGGGGTGGGATAGGGAGGGTGGGAGGGATATGCAGGAGGGAGGAGATATGGGGATATATGTATATGTATAGCTGATTCACTGTGTTATACAGCAGAAACTAACACAAAATTGTAAAGCAGTTATACTCCAATAAAGATGTAAAAAGAAACTGCTCTAAAAAATATTGTATTTAAAAAAACAAAACCAAAATATTCATTTATATACCTTTTCCTTTACTGCTATAGAGTACAGAGATTGACGACACACATACACACTCTTTCATAG
>NW_006771143.1:1097012-1106665 GCF_000442215.2 Lipotes vexillifer
AAATCAATATTTATCATAATAATGGCTAACATTTCTGATGCTTAGGCACATACCAGTCATCTTAAACACTTACATTGTGTGATGAGTAGGTTTTCACTTTTAGATAAAGCTTAGAAAAGCTAAATAACTTGCTCATATCAGCAAGCTACTAGTTGGTGGGTCTGGAACCCAAATTCTGGTAGTCTGACGTAGGAGCTGAGCATCGTAAGCACTAGTCTGCTTTCAGCAAGCCATACAAGAAGTTGTCTGGGATTGTGTGCCTCTGCTTTGGCCTCTAACAACAAAACCTTTCTTTTAACACAAAGCCAAGAGGAGTGGAGGATGAGAAGGTAGTAAAATATATTTTTGCCTTTGGTTTAAACTTCCTATATATTCCAGGCAACAGAACAGAGCAACATTAACACTTACTTGGCTGAGGTTAATCTCATATTTATGTATTTCTGGAGAGGTTACAAAAAGATGTTACAGCACTATCCCAATCTACACAATTTTTTGTTTTGCTGCTTCTCAAGTCTACATATTTAAATATTTTACTGTTTATAGGTACGACCTCTTAGGAAAAAACAAAAAACAAGGATAAATGAAGATCAGTTTCCAGCAGGCACGTTTATTTAATAAAATAGATGCCTTCTAAGTTATAAGCTCCAATTCCTAAGTTGGTTATTGTCCTCAAAGGCATGCTTCTTCAGGAAGGAACATGTTTTCTTGCAGGCTCCTCTCTTTGTTCCTACCGCACAAGGTAATAATCTATGCAGAGGAATCTTGGCTTTGGTGAGACTTTTCAAGATGTAATCAATTGTAAGCAATTGAAGATTTCTGAAAATGAGACTCTCATGCAGGCTTTAGTGAGTTAAACTCAGTTTCATGGTCTTGAAAGTAAATTATTGTGAGAGTTTCAATACCAGATTGCCAGAAAAAAACTGTAGAATTGCCAGTGCCTACGTGGTTACCCCTTTTCTCTATTTTCCTTAACCGCTCCACATGGGAATATAATTATTCCTGCTATTGACATTTTATTACTGCTGGGTTTGAAGATGGATTTTTCTTCCACAAAATCTCACTCCTTCAATAGGGACTATATGGATTGCCAATGAGAGGGTTCAGCACGACCCTGTGAGCTCAGAGTCAGCAGGACCCTGTGAGCTCAGAGACCCATATGCACAGGCACCTGTTTCTCCCTGAGATGTTACCAGTATCATTGGTGATGAGGAGCATGCTGCTTCCTAAAAAACCACAAAAGAGATTTTGCTTAGATTCTCTTCTAGGAAAAGAAGTTAGAGATTAGATGTACTGAGATTTTTTCAGCTCTGGGAAATTTATTTGTGTGTGTGTGTGTGTGTGTGTGTGTATATATATATAAATAATCACTGCCTCCTTAAAATATGGCATTGTCTAAATTAAGTCACTCTATTACCCAAGTGCTATCTAGTTTTCAAATCTAAGTGTAAGCAGAGAGCGGTGACAAATAGATTCAAATATCCTCTTAATTTGAGTACAGAGATTGATAAGCAAATGGAGGAAAGATTGAACCTATTGTATGATCCTAAAACTAATCTAAATTCTCTATCTTTTAAATATTTAGTATTTTCAGTGGTGTCCATACCTTCCAGAAATTAAAAAACAAAACCCCAAAACCAAAACAGGACTCTAGTTCTATTTATGGTTGTTCTCACTTCTCCAGAGCCAGAAAACACTAAAAGTACTGCTAAGTCCTACTTCTTTAACACAGTTCCTATAAAATGATAAATATTTAGTTAAACACAAAAGTGCTCATTTAGGTGTTTCAAATATACTGATATTTTGTCAACACAGAAGCCAAAAACTCTAGTTTTCAGTGGTCATAGTTTTAGAAGTCAGCCACACACCAGTAAACATCCATGTAAAATGAGTTTTGCCATTCATATACTAATTTATTTATTTGGTAAAATATGTATTCAGTGTTTTCTGTATGACAGGTGGTGTGCTTGTTACTGTATCCTGAATAGTGAACAAAGTAGATGTGATCCCTGCCTTCTTGGGACGTATACAGCCAATTGAAGAAAGCATTCTTTAAACAAAAATAAAGAAATGTAATTACACAAGGCTAGAAAATAAATGAGCAAGATTTAAGCACCTGTTATTGTATACAGGTAGATTTAGTAGCATTTCCCCCCTACTCCTTTATTAAAAACATAGATATCCATTACCTAGAGTGAACATTTTGTTATGTGGCCCCACAGTATTATAATAAGTCATTTTTCTGTCACCTTCATCCTCTCTATAAGCCTCCACAAGTGTTTTGTGTGTTGGCTTTCCCTTCTTTCCCAGATGATCAAGGAAATTCTCACTCAGACAACAAGACGTGAATAGTCAAATCAAAATGTGCTTTTGACTGGTCAAGGCTGATGTTTCTTTGACCGGCTGCCCAGTTTTCATGTTGAGTACTACATGTATCTCTGCAAATTGTCCTCCTCTATTCACCTCCTCATGGTCCACTTTGTCACCTGCCATCATCTGCTTTCTTCCCAGAGATTTTCTTCCCATCAGCTTTCCCTGCTAGTCAGTTTTTTTCCTGTTTCTAAACATATATCCCAATGTCTGGCGTGATCTTCACACTTTTCCCAGTCACCTTACTCAGTTAAACCTGTCTATTCGGCAGACAAGCACTTTGGAACTTCATATCTACTCTTTCTCATGCCACTGACATATTCTTTTTTTGGCATACAAATGTCAACAGGTAGGATCAAATGGAAAGAGGCCTGAAAGGTTAATTCTCCCATATCAGCACCAATTATAGGAAATGTATTTACAGAGTTACAGCTAAGTGGAGCTCATCGAATGAGCTGTGGTCTGTAACAACTATTAAATGAGAACATTTCTGTCACAATGAAGACAAATTTAGGTTGTTTCAGTGTTATGAGTCACTGGGTGAAGAGCAGAGCAAGTCAAGTGTTTGTCCTCACAATAAGAGCCCTTCAAACATGGGAGACCAACGTTACAGACTGTAAAGGTTTAACCAAAGCATGCATGAGCAGCTGTTGTCAAAAATCAAAGGACAATTTTTTAAACACAGTTATTGGTCTTAATCAAATCCTTATTCAGACATGGCCAGTATCAGTCTGTCATGACATATGAAGAAAAATAAACATTATAAATATATAAATGGAATAGCATTGTTCATTTTATTATTCAAGAAATTATATAATCAGTGACTCTGCTTCTAGAATGGAGGCTATGTAATGAATTTTACATTAGGGGGTCTTTTTAAAAAAGTTATAAAGGGAAAATGTCACTTGTTAGTCTAAGTTGAAAACAAAACTCTGAACTTTTTTTTCAAAATGGCTCCCATTCAAATTTACTCTCTTTGCAGGCCAAATTTTCAATCAGATTAATTTACAATGGGGAGAAGTTCAGTTATGCATGAAGATGTTTCTTAATAAAATATTTATAAGAATTTGTTTAGTGATTGATTTACTTAAACTCATCTTCAAAAAATGATTTTAAGTGGCTTATAAAAATACATATACGTCAAGAAGATAGAAGATAAATGAGAAAAAGATTAAAGAGAGAACAGAAACATTAAAGCTGAATCAGGGATAAAGTTAGTGTTCATCATAATGTGTAGGGTTGGAGTTTCCTAGTTGTGAAGACTGCATGAGAAGATAATCCATTCATCTGTCAGTGGACATTTAGATTGCTTCCAAGTCTTGGCTATTGGAAATAGTGCTGCTGTGAACATTTGGGTGTTCTCTCTTTTGGGTTTTTCAACTCTTTTTGAATTAGAGTCTTCTCCAGATATATACCCACGAGTTGGATTGCAGGATCATATGATAATTCTGTTTTTAGATTTTTAAGGAACCTCCATACTGTTCTCCACAGTGGCTGTACCAATTTACATTTCAACCAACATTGTAGGAGGGTTCCTTTGTCTCCACATCTGTTCCAGCATTTATTATTTGTAGACTCTTTAATGATGGCCAGTCTGACTGGTGTGAGGTGATACCTCACTGTAGTTTTGATTTTCATTTCTCTAATAATTAGTGATATTGAGCATCTTTTCATGTGCCTGTTGGCCATCTGTATGTCTTCTTTGGAGAAATGTCGATTTAGGTCTTCTGCCCATTTTTTTATTGGGTTGCTTGATTTTTGATATTGAGCTACATGAGCTGTTTATGTATTTTGGAAATTAATCCCCTGTTAGTAATATCATTTGCAAATATTTTCTCCCAGTCCACAGCTTGTGTTTTTGTTTTGTTTATGGTTTCCTTTACTGTGCAAAAGTTTTTAAGTTTAATTAAGTCCTATTTGTTTGTTTGTATTTCCATTACTCTAGGAGACAGATCCAACAAAATATTGCTGCGACTTATGTCAAAAAGTGTTCTGCCTATGTTTTCCTCTAGGAGTTTTATAGTATCCAGTCTTAAATTTAGGTCTTTAATCCATTTTGAATTTATTTTTGTGTATTGTGTTAGAGAATGTTTTAATATCATTCTTTTACGTGTAGCTGTCCAGTTTTCCCAGCACCACTTATTGAAGAGTCTGTCTTTTCTCCACTGTATATTCTTGCCTCCTTTGTTGTAGTAATTGATTATAAGTGCATGAGTTTATTTCTGGGCTTTCTATCCTGTTCCATTGATCTATGTGTCTGTCTTTGTGCCAGTACCATACTCTTTTCATTACTATAGCTTTGTAGTATAGTCTGAAGTCAGGGAGCCTGATTCCTCCTGCTCTGTTCTTTGTTCTCAAGATTGTTTTGGCTATTTAAGGTCTTTTGTGTTTACATACAAATTTTAGAATTTTTTCTAGTTCTGTGAAAAATACCATTGGTAATTTGATAGGATTGCATTGAATCTGTAGATTGCCTATAGTCATTTTAACAATATTGATTCTTTCAATCCAAGAACATGGTAAATCTTTTCATCTGTTTGTGTTATATTCAGTTTCTTTCATCAGCGTCTTACAGTTTTCAGAGTACAGGTGTTTTGCCCCCTTAGGTAGGTTTATTCCTAGATGTTTTATTCTTTTCAATGTGATGGTAAATGGGATTGTTTCCTTAATTTCTATTTCTGATCTTTTGTCGTTAGCGTATAGAAATGCACCAGATTTCTGTATATTAATTTTGTATCCTGCAACTTTACCAGATTCATTGATGAGCTCTAGTAGTTTTCTGGTAGCATCTTTAGGATTTTCTATGTATAGTGTCATGTCATCTGCAAACAGTGACAGTTTTATTCTTCCTTCCCAAGTTGGATTCCTTTTATTTCTTTTTCTTCTCTGCTTGCTGTGGCTAGGACTTCCAAAACTGTGTTGGATAAAAGTGGCATAAGTGGGCATCCTTGTCTTGTTTCTGATCTTAGATGCAATCCTCTTAATTTAATGCTCTGTTTCTATTTCTTCAACCTGTCTTTGTTTGTAGCTAATTTTTTACCTAAAATTCAATAAAAACACATCCTTTGAGAAAATAGAAGAGTCTGCTATAGATAGAAAGAGGGAGAGGCCCACATAAAAATATACTTTCTAAATATTTATTTTAGCGGTGCAGTTAAGCAAGGCCTTCTCTGTTTTAAAATTGCTGTTATTTGTTGGTTGGTTAGTTGGTTTTCAAACAAATTAAAGTCTTCCTGTATATCATTTTTGATTTCTAACTAGTTGACTGTGAACAGTTATTCAGCCTTTTCGATGTACTTTTAGATCTGTATTCAGTCATTGAGCACATTTTCTCTCCCACTCAGATTCTTATTGACCATAAATTTAATAAGCCCATATCTTTGCCCCGGTTCAAATGCTTGATACATATATTGAACAAGGTGTATCTGTCAACAGAGTCCAGTGGGCATAGACCTTCCACCAAACTGACATTAATACATTAGCCATGACCCTTTTTAAATGTTTGCATTATCATAGATAATCCTGTCTTTTTGGATAAGATATATTTTATAATGATTCCTATATGTGAGAGAAAGTAGGCAAAACCTTGAAGGAAATTTGAACTAACCCAGTGTCATGGATATCCGTAGTTTTTTTGTTTTGTTTTGTTTTAACGCCTTCCCACCTTTTCCTGGTAGCCATACCTTGTCTTATTTGAGGAAGTACACTCCTTTTCTGAATCCTGTGGTTCCACTAGAGTCTGTCAAACAGTACTTAGCTTTTTTCTTCTTCCTTATCTGCGTCTTAATCACAGAGGGTGATTAGGAGCTTCCACCAGGATTTTTTTTTTTAACAGAAGCTAAAGGAAAGTGCCCCTTTCTTTTGTTGGGTTACATTTAGGCAAATAGAGCCTGAAAGTACCAGGATCTTTTTTGAGCTTCTTCTCAAAAGGTTAGTTTGAGAGACAGAAGTTAAAACAGAGAGAGGGGCAATTTAGAGGCCAGTGAAAGTTCAGATGGTTTCTCAATTCCTGTTTCCAGTTTTCCTGCCTTTCCTATTATTTGCCGTCATAACTCAATAGATGAACCTTTTGACTTAAGCTAGTTGAAGATAGGTTTCTGTCACTTGCAACCAAAAGAATACTGACTAGAATTTTCGAGAACATTTCAAATAAACATCTGCATCTGAAGAAATACTTGTTGCATACACATTTTCAGAGTTGAACTTGAAAATCTGCAGTGCATGTAGCTGTATAAATGGTAGGACACTTTGAAGGTCTTTCTGATTCCCACATAAACTACCCATCTGCCTCTAGTGAGCCTTAAGTTCTGAGTGTCTGTACAAATCAAGGTTCAGAGAAGCAGAACAACTAGGACGTGTGTGAGTGTGTGTGTGTGTGTTTGTGTGTGTGTGTTTTAGCCATTTTATTTCAAGGATTTGATCTAATGCAATTGTGGTTGAGTAGCCTCTGTAAAGCTGTTATTTTCACATATGATGATGAAACTTGAAGTCCTAAGGAAAGATAGTTGGAAAGGAGAGGTGGTATAAAGTGAAAGAGAGCAAGAAAAAACTGGAAACCCAAAACACACAGTGAAGGAGAACAAGAATAAGCCCATGAATTTGTACTGAAATCCTTGCCATTTCTTAGTGCCTCTCACCTGGATCATGTGGGTCTCTTACAAAAACTAGTACTCTTTTTTTTGTCATGATTATTTTTTTTTTTGAATTTTTGAATTTTATTTCATTTATTTTTTCATACAGCAGGTTCTTATTAGTTATCCATTTTATACATATTAGTGTATATATATCAATCCCAATCTCCCAATTCATCCCCCCCTGCCACTTTCCCCCCTTGGTGTCCATACATTTGTTCTCTACATGTGTGTCTCCATTTCTGCCCTGCAAACCAGTTCACCTGTACCATTTATCTAGGTTCCACATATATGCGTTAATTCATCTCTTCTCCCACCAGACATTTTGCAAGAGGTGTTAGTAGAACAAAAGGCAGATTTTAGAGATGTTTTTCTTTGATAATGCTGTAAAGGTGAAAAATCTTCAAGACAAGCTGCTATTCTGATATTTGAAAGATATCAGAAAGACTCAGGACCACAGAGATTGTAAAACTGCTAGTTTACCAGAGTATGTTTGTCAGGGGTCCACCTCCCCTCCAGGTAAATTAAATAAGGGAGGCATCTTGACTCCTCTACACCAGGAGGTCAACACCGGGGCTCCTTTAAATAGCAGTTTTCCCACAGCTTCTGGGACATGCAGATGTAGATGAGGTCCACAGTGTTCTTTATTCAGAACAGGTGATAGAGACTCAGAGAGGAGAGGAATTTCAGGTTAGTGTTTGAATTTTGTGTTTGAGAAGAGCAGATAATTAAATGCCATAAAGTGGCACAGGAAAGTGGCTTGAACTTTAAGAATGTTCCTTTTCCTTTGTTCTCCCACTTCACCCTGCGATTTTCACATTTATATTAATGATCTCCACAACTTGTATTAGGTTATACAATAGAATCTGAATTTCAAATAAATGTCAAAATCAGAAAATAGGCCTATCATCCTTCACAGGCAGTGATGAATAAAATGGGCTTCTGTTTCTGTAGCATTTTGTCATATAAAGCACAGACCTTATTTTTCAAATACCTTGTCACCAAAATAACTAGGACATCTCATTAAAGACTCTCCAGGGTGCTGGGATTGTTGCAGGACGTGGTCATGTGGAAGAGTGAGCAGTGGACTGACTGGTGGTGCCTGGGCCTCGTCTGCCTCCTGCTGGCTCCAGGGATGACCTGTCACCTGGAAGTCTCTCCCCTAGCTGGACCCATGCTTCTCATCCAGAGAGTGAAGATATTAAACTGGCTGATCTTCAGTGTGCTTTCCAGTATTCATTTCTGTCAAAGCTACAGTCATCAAAACAGTATGGTATTGGCACAAAGACAGACACATAGATCAATGGAACAGGATAGAAAGCCCAGAAATAAACCCAAGCACCAATGGTCAATTAATCTACGACAAGGGAGGCAAGACTATACAATGGAGGAAAGACAGTCTCTTCAATAAATGGTGCTGGGAAAACTGGACAGCTACATGTAAAAAAATGAAATTAGAACACTAACACCATAAGCAAAAATAAACTCAAAACGGGTTAAAGACCTAAACGTGGTATCGGATACTATAAAACTCCTAGAGGAAAACATAGGCAGAACATTCTCTGACATAAATCACAGCAATATCTTTTTCGATCCATCTCCCAGAGTAATGGAGATAAAAAACAAAAATAAACAAATGGGACCTAATTAAATGCAAAAGCTTTTGCACAGCAAAGGGAACCATAAACAAAACAAAAAGACAACCCACAGAATGGGAGAAAATATTTGCAAACGATGCGACCGACAAAGGATTAGTCTCCAAAATTTACAAACAGCTCATGTGACTTAATATCATTGAAACAAACAACCCAATCAAAAAATGGGCAGAAGACCTAAATAGACATTTCTCCAAAGAAGACATACAGCTGGCCAAGAGGCACATGAAAAGATGTTCAACATCACTAATTATAAAGAGAAATGCAAATCAAAACCTCATCACCTCACACCAGTCAGAATGGCTATCATCAAAAAATCCACGAACAGTAAATGCTGGAGAGGGTGTGAAGAGAAGGGAACCCTCCTACACTGTTGGTGGGAATGTAAGTTGGTACAGCCACTGTGGAGAACAGTATGGCGGTTCCTTAAAAAACTAAAAATAGAGCTACCATATTATCCTGCGTTCCCATCCTGGGCAAATATCTGGAGAAAAACATGGTCTGAAAGGATACATATACTCCAGTGTTCATTGAAGCACTGTTTACAATAGCCAAGACATGGAAGCAACCTAAATGTCCATTGACAGATGAATGGATAAAGAAGATGTGCTACATATATACAATGAAATATTACTCAGCCATTAAAAAGAATGAAATAATGCCATTTGCAGCAACATGGATGGAACTAGAGTTTGTCATACTGCTTGAAGAATGGCTGAGTAAAATTTGCAGAGTGGTGCCTTCTATGTATACTCATAGAAAAACTAATCTCTTAATCATAGAACTAAATCCAAACTCCATCCTAGGAGTTGAAAGTGCTGAAGGATAATACAAAGGAGAACGAGGAAGTACAAACCTCACTACTGTCTCATGTCCATGAGGTGAGCCAGGAGATAAGCAACAATGTGTCTGAACAACAGAATGACCAGTGCTTTACTTCTACCTTCAAAACCTCCCACAAGATCCTCTCTTGCGGACACTGCAATGAAATATGTAGGGA
>NW_006771143.1:1106675-1148225 GCF_000442215.2 Lipotes vexillifer
GGGAAAGGAATTCTAAGATATATGGATTAGTTAGCTAGGTTGACACATTACAAAGTCACCACAGCATCAAAATTATTGAAATGGTTTAGCATATTCTAAAGAAGTTAAAATGTATGTTGTGTGTGTGTATATTAGGAAGGAAGTGGTGCTGTGAGTCTAAGATAGGGAGAGTAGGAAGTAGGTGTTAATAAAAGAAGAGGCATCTTAGTGAAGTAGAGTTATCACTGTATTTCATATTAGAATATCACTTTGCAGAGTGATTCCTTTTTGTATGCATAAATTACTTGATGCTTGGATGAAATTTCTAAAAATGTTATAAATACAACGTATTTTTGGAAGAAGATTTCAGGATTTCCTGAAGAAGTGTATTTCACCTTCTAATAATTATTGGAGTTTCTCATGCTATTCTCTTCTGAATTGTGTATACAGAATTTTATGATCATGGTGTTTTGTTTAATTCAGGGATGGGTACTTTTGGCCACAGTTTGAGTAATTTTTACATCTTAAACCTATTTTAGTTTGTTCTAAGTTGGATAAAACGTGTGGCCTGAAGGGGTTTTCCTTTAACTTACAAGCCGTGTGCTTTTGATTCGTTTATACTGAAGTCAATAACATGTTGCAGTGTAAGAATATTCTCTCTCTGTTTTTAAAATAAGCCTTTTTTCTTTAAAAGAGAAAGCTTTGTTTTTCCAAGAGTAAATGAACTTGGAGACCAATGATCTAAACACTGTTTGAAAACTGAACTCCCTGAAATTAGGGTAGGCACTTTCCCTATTTGTATTTTTTTCGCGTCAGAGCTGTCAATCTCTATGCTTATTTTTTCAGCTAATTTTATTAATGTCTCATTTTGGTGTGGGATGTCTCCATTCATATACATTTTGTTAAGGACTATCATTATATTATTGTCCTATCAGAATTCTTTTGTTAGATGTGCTACTTACTAAAATTATTATCAAAATTCTTTTATTTTTATTTGCTTTCTAATTCTAGAATACCTCATTATTGCAGAAAGTGCATTTTAAATTGTTTTTAAATTATTAAATTGATTGATTAAATTGATAGTATTTAAATAATATCTAAATTTCTAAATAAATTTTATATAGAATTTTTTCATTGATATTTTTTCAGAAACTTTTTTTTCATACCATTGCTATAATTACGGTGGAAAATTAAAAAGCATCAAATGCTGTTCTTCCTGTTTAGATCCTGAGTTTAAGATTATATTATTATAGTATAAAATTGTCTTGAGGCAAATTGAAACAAAAAAACCCCAAAACAAACTAGAAATATTATAACAAATAACATATTTAACAATATTTAAACATTTTTATTATTCTTTGACACACACTTATGTATTGTATATGTATATATAGGTATATATACACATATAGGTATATATACAGTGTTTATATGCAGGTATACACATATTCTATTTAGTTTTTATACATGTATATGTTAATATATTACATATCTTTTATTTTTATATATGTGTCTATATGTGTTTTACATATAAATTCTCTAAGAATTACGTATACTTGCTATTAAAAAAATTAATGCACACACTCAGCTAAACAATTCAAACAGTAAAGAAAAGATATTCTATCTTTCAACCATCATGTGTTGAAGCAGCACCTTGTTCTATAATATTTTTCCATATACTTATGGGTGTATTTCTGGATTCTTATCTGTTCTACTGATCAGTCTATGTCCCATAGCAAACTATGTAAAATACTGTAGCTTTATAATAAATGTTATTATCTGGCAGAGTGAGTCCCCCATCCCATATTACTTTTTCAGAATTCCCCACCTAGTCTTAGCATTATAATTATTTTTATATACAATTTAAAATAAACTTGCCATAATTTTAAAAGTTACAGTTTGAGGTTTTATTGATATTAAATTGAATTTATAGATTAATTTAGAAATAATTGACATTAGAATATTGAATCTTATCTAAATATTGAAAAATATTATTATATATCCCCTGCATATTTCTTGTTTATTCCTAGTTATTTTATTTTCTCATTTCTATCTTTAAATATATTTTTTCTTCCACTTTATCTTCTGACTTTTTTTGAAATACATACAGTATTTCTCATAAGCTACTTATAATGAATATTCTTATATACATGGTTATGGTGCAAAGGAATAAATGAATTAAAATTTTGACTTTGGTTGTTTTTGTGTATGTCTTTGTTACCACAAAATCTAAAATACATACATATTGCAAACATTCTGAATGTTAACTATTATGTAGATACTTATCAGTTGAATAAATGACTTCTTTTTCACGTGCTGTTTGGAGAATGTATACTCATTGTTAAAATTACCTCAGTTGGCTAGAGTGGATTACAATATAGATTCTCATTGTAACTTAAGGTGGTGTTTCATTCATTATAAATGCCCTAAGGACTAGAAATTTTGAAAGCTATACTTTTCAGTCATCTTGAAACAAATTTTCTTCTAGGAACCCCTTCAACATCTGTGTTATTTATCTAGATTGGAAAAGAATTACATCATCAAGAATTATACCATGTTATATTGTTGAGGCATTTAAAATTAATAAGGTCAAATGTATGAACAGGAAAAGACAATTAGCACATAGAATTCTATTTACATTGTTACTGTGAACGTTATTCTTTTAAAAAGTATGATTTATTTATTTGAACTGCACTAGTCTTTCTTCACTGAGAAATGTTTTTCCTTCTCAACTCATGACATATTTATTATATTTTTGTTTCAAAAATTGTATTTAAGAGTTTTATGTACTTCATAGTGAAACCAAGATTTAATTGCGTTTTGTATACTAAGTTTTATTGTAGAAAACTAATTTTGCATAAGTTTCTTCAAAGTGGGTTGCCTTAGTCTGTTACCCTTTTGTAGCATTATAATTTACTCCTGTTTGCAAATAAGCATCAGAATAAAAATACACGAAAACATATAAACATTTCAAAACCACAAAAATGGCTAGCTAAAGATTAGTCTTAAAAGTAGGTCAAGACTTGAGAGGGAAAAGAAAGAGGAGTAAAATATTATAAAATAGACATAGAGTTTTCATATTCTTATGCCTGAGCATATAAGACTAATATGACAGTGTTGATTTAAAATTTTCATTTTCCTCTTTAGAAATGTTTTGGGAATCAGTGGAAAGAAAATCTTTGATACTATGATACATTAAAGGAAGTAAGGACAAAACAGATTTAACACAGTAGGTAGAGAAATCAGGTAATTTTTAGTTATTTGTCATGCTTTCACATTTAATTTGTCTTTCATCAACAATTAGAATTGCTTTTTAAAAGCTTAATCATTCAATCTTCAATTTTTCTTTTCCTCCAAGAAAAGAATAATTATTAGGAAGAACAAAAGAGAAGTAATGTCATGTTTTACGCAGCCATTGAATAAAGTGGGAAACTTACCAATAAATAAATCACTCAGGTTGTATTTGAGAACTTGATGGGATTATTGAAGCATCTATTATTTTGAAAATAAAAGTACAAAACACAGTTTGTCTAATTCAAAGCACATGACAATAGGAAAATAACTAAAAGAATTGCGAATATCTAGGTCAATTTAAATTTTGAAAGCTAAATACATATAAATTAGCACAGAACTACCAAGGAAACCTAAGTTAATAGTAACTAGCAATTAAAGATCATATGTCTTTTAAACCTTTATTGACAATACAAAAACTACGGATTTAATAACTAACGAGGGCAGAATTTAAACATCAGTCCATGTTGCTTTTGCTTGTTTCTCTGAATTTTTATTGTAAATTTAGCATTTGTTTCTTTATATGATTATTAATTAAATTATACTGCTATGGAGGATTTAAAGAGGCTCCATGTTTTTCTTCTGTGGTGATCTGCAATCATCTTCCAAAGTACAGTGGATGATCTCAGTTTTCTTTTTAATAGTGTTAAATTTTAAATAAAAATTCATATGTACTTGGGAACTGGTATAACTGCAAGAGAGGTTCTGCTTGTTTCTCTCTTAAAAAATGCTCTTAGTTATGTGTAGTAATGATTTTTCCAAAATGTAAATGCCAAAAAGTTTTAAGAATAAAACAAAATGGTATCCATAGTCCAACTGTGAATACATAATTGAGACTGTCTTCAAAGACTAAGTCTTTAAATGGGAATCTGCTTTAAGAGAACCAGAAAGAACAGTAAGATGTGATAACAGTTTGAATTAAGGAGGCCTGGGTGACAGACTATTAAAGAAAAATGGAAATCTTTCACAAAAAAGCTGAAAGTTTACAAGCTATATTGAAGCTGCTACAATATGTAATACATGCTGAGTGTGTTTATAAATTAATGCTCTGCTAAAATACCTTGCTGTTCACTACATAGTTTGTGCATTTTGTTGTTCTAGTCTTGTAACAAAAGCGTTGCAAAAGGCCTTTGAAATTAGTTTGGATGGGAGATAAAACATGAAGACAGGAAGAGTTAGCAGATACAAATTTACAGTCACAATAAAATGTTTTTATTTACAATTTTTCCATTATCGTAAGTATAGCTAAAAACTGTGGTGTGGAGATCAAATATAAATCTTAGTCTCATGATTTTCATGTGCTGTCCATGTGCGGTTATGAAGTAAGGTTATAGAAGCTTGAAGCTGTGAGATGAAAATAGTAAAACTTTGATTTTACAGATGAGATTCAGGAACTATCAATAACATTATGTTTATGTCTGTGAGATAAAGTTGAATTCATGGAGTGAAAAGATGATGAGAGAGAAGTACGCAGGCATCCTGTGATAAAGAGCTTTGTTTGCTAAACCAAAAGTCTTCTCTTGGTCCTGTGATAACTTCAAATGATGGGTAGAGAACTCAGGCTACAAGACTAGAGCATTGTGTGCTATGCTCTCAGAACCTCAGATAGGAGGAAATCTTGTTCAGAGAAGAGTTTGTTGTGGGTGGAAGCAAGGATTTTATTAGTTGGATCCACTTAGTGTATATGTGTATCTTTAAAAATAATCTGAGACTACTTTAAAATTTCATACTTTACAAAGAAGAAAAAGGCTTTGACAGTGACAGACCACATTATAGGATGAGAACTATATAGCTGTATGGAAATGGATTAATACTATTTAAACTTTTGTATTTTCACAGTTATTTCCTCTTTTACATTGTACTATATTTATTGTGATTTCATCTTTTCTTTTCAGCCGTAATACCAGTTGTTTGTGTCTAACTTATCAACACTTTCAAATAACTATCTTAAGTTTTAACTGATAATCTGTATTTGTAAGTTATTGTTGTTTTTCTCCAGTTATTTCATTTTTTTCATTATTTTTATTTTGTTCCTTCTAAATTCTTTGGGTTTACTCTGTTCATCTTTTTCTATCTTATTGATTTGAATACTTAGTCCATTTATTTTCAATATTCCTTGTTTTTCAATAAATGTGCAAAGCTAGTTTCCTATAAATACTACCTTACTATATTCTGTATTTTTTTACATGTAGTATTTTAATTAAGCTCTAAGTATTCAGTTACAATTTTCCCACTAACCAGTGGACTGTTTTGTAGTATGTTTTTGTGTTTTCTAGACATGTGATGTTTTATTTTATATCATTTTATAATTGATTTCTAATTTGCAACAAGGACCAAAATCATAGTTTTTCTGATGCTGTTTAAAATCTGTTGTGGCTTTCTTCATGCATAGTTTCTAATCAGTTTTTCTTTATAAATTCTACAAGTTTGCTTAAAAATTTGTGTGTTCTGTATTTTTGGGGTTTGGATATGTTCTCTCTTTATAATATATGTAGATCGGTTATATTATTCAGAACTTCAATATCCTTGTTTATTTTGGCTGCTCAATTTATTAGTTTTAAAGAGAGATGTGTTACCATCTCAAACTAAAAGTACTGTTCACTTATCTCAGCAATTCACAGTTGCTAGTTGATATATTTCAAGATCATATATTTCATGATGCGTAATTATATCATGATTGTTACATCGTCTTGAGCTCTCATCCATTTTATTAGTTTGTAATGTCTCATTTTGTCTCTTATAATTTTTTGCCTTAAATATTTATTTCCATAATATTAAGATTGCTTCCAAGGCTTTCTTTTGGTTATGCTGACCTGGTGTATCTTTTTCATTATTGCATTCAACAAATATTGAATGTCTGCTGTCAGGCACTGTTCTAGGCCTTAGATAGAAAGAAAGAAATAGGTGATAATCTTGCTTGTTAAGAGCTTGTATTTTAGTAGGAAAACATAAGAGATTAAGAAAAACTAGAAGTAAAAACATATTGTATGTCAGGTGGTGATAAGTGCTACTGAAAAATAAAGCAGTGGAGGAGAAACAGAATTGCTGGAAGTAGGTTGAAATTTTAGACAGTGTTGTCAGGAAAGGCCTCTGTTTTATTTAGGTACCCAGAATTCCCTGCTGGATGCTGGGCAGCTGCCATCCATACCCTCTTTCAAGCATTTATGGATAATAAGAGGAAAGACACATAGGCACCAATGAGGTAGGAAATAGAGGTTATTACTCATTGTAGTAAGCAGCAAAAGGATTCCCAAAAGAGAATTAACTGAAATTCAATTGGGAGTGAAACAAGAAAGGGACACTGGTGGCTTTGGGATTTTATTGTGGTTAGTGGATGGAGCCAGAATGGGGGCTCGGAGTCTTGTTGCTCAGATGTGGGGCAGAGGGTAAATGAAAGCTGGGGACTTGAAAGCTGTCAGCAATGATCAGGCATCAAAAATGGGGTCATTGTCTTTATTATAGCCTCATTGGAGGGGGTGCAGTTGAGGAGACACCTATCCTTTAAAATTTTTTATCCTTTTTGTCATGTTACTGGATTGTTTTTAATTCAATTTGGATATCTATGTCTTGATCACATAAATTTATTCCATTTAGTATCATTATTACTTGTGTCAGATAGGACTTATTTTCATCTATTTAATATTTTCTGTTTTCTGTTGTCACATATTTTTTTCTTATAATTTTACATTGGATGTAATTTATTTCATATCTTCTGGCTGTTATCTCTATTGAAATCTTTTATTAAGATATATTTCCCTTTTTGTCTGAAATTTAACAAACTCTGTGGATTCTGTGTATTCCCCCAAACAAAATGTGTACCACAGCACACTTTTAACTTCTAGTCTCTCCTGCCCTGAATGCATAGTTAATGCAAAACTACCTCCCATTCTGGTATTTGTTGTGTCTTATGAAATTTTAGTGCAAATTTATTAAGGATATACATTTTTAAAGATCATCATTTAATTAGAAAAAAGGCCTTATTAAATTCTGCATTCAGTTTATTTCCCAGATATCTTCTTCCAAGATTAATCTTTCTGACTCATGTAGTAAAATCCTCCAAGAATTATTTCAGACAACATCCACATATATTAAACTTGACAGAAAGTATTTTTATTTTACTTGGTATATAAAACTATAGATCATCATGTTTTTTCCTGGCATGCAGTAGATGATAAATAAGTATTTATTGACAGTTGAGTAAATGAGTATGAAAGTGTGTAAGGGGAATATTTTCATACAAAGCCAGAGAAACTAATGCTTAAAGTGAACGAGAATTACACAAAAAACCCAACATATCCCAATGCTCTTTTCTTAGTTACATTAAGATCCTTAAACAGGAAAATAGATTTATTGTTCTTCATCCACTACAAGTTTCACAGAAAGATAAAGTGGTATATTTATTTTTAGGTAAGTGTGGTGTAAATAATCTTTAATAATCCTAAATTTTACTTGTAAAGCTGTGGCATTTTAAAAATTTATTTTCTCTTTAAATAGCAGGGAAGGGATGAGTAGAAAGAGAATATATAAGTGGCCTTTCCTTAAGTACCTTTTAGGATTTAATTAGAATATTTTAGGACTGTAAACGCCATGCAGTTTTATGCTGCATTTTACTGCAGTCAGAGGACCTCTCAGATTTAGCAGCTCCCTCTCATGTCCTCCCATTGGTCTTTTCTTATTACCTTTTAATCATTTGTTTGTATGTGTGTCTCCCTTATTAGACCACAAACTCTTTGAGGAATGTGCCTTTCTCATTTACTCATTCAACAGTTATTGAATTTTGTCTCTGCTAGGCACTGTCTCACCTATATTCAGAGGTCCTAGCCAGCTATGACATTGTACTCAATAAGAGTCTAAACTGAATTAATGAATCTTCTCTGCCGCTTGTTTAGAACATTTCATAGCACTTGGATCATACATCTTTATTCATACACCTTTTGCTTAGGAAAAGTACTACAAATTTACACTAAAAACCCAAATGCCAATTTATTCCTCTACTTCTTGAAATACCATCTACAGAAATGTCTTTTTATCAGTATTTTCCTTAATACTTTTTAAAAACAGTTTCATTCCCAAATTGGTGTATAGAGTCAATGCAATCCCAATGAAAAATCAGGGCAAATTTTTATAACAAATTGATAAACTGATTATAAATTAACATGGAATGCAAAGGATCCAGAAAAGCCAAAGTATTATCAAAAGAGAAGAAAATGGAGGACTCATGCTACCTTGATTTCAAAACATTATGAAATAACAGTAATCAGTGCATAATAATGTTAGAAAAGTAAATCAATGGTACAGAAATAGACTTACACTTACACTGTCAATTGACATTTGACAAAACCTCCAAAACTATTCAATGGGAAAAGAATGTTTATTCTACAGAATAAGCTGATACAACTGGTATTTATATGGAAAAAAAATTGACCTTGATTCCTAGTTCAACACAGAAACAAATTTTGAGATGGATCATAGATTTAAACATACAAGCTAAAACTATAAAACTTCTAGAAGAAAACAAGGGAGAATATGATTATAACCTTGGGGTAGGCAAAGATTTTTTCAGAAAAAGAAAATCTATACATAAAGAATGTTAGGCTGGATTTCATCAGTATCTAAAACTTATACTCATCAAAAGACACTATTAAGAACATAAATAAGCCCCAGGCTGAGAAAAATATTTGTAATGCATAAATCATATTTATATTTTGAATGTATAGGACTTGTATTAAGAATATATAAAGAGCTCCTGGGCTTCCCTGGTGGTGCAGTGGTTGAGAATCTGCCTGCCAATGCAGGGGACACGGGTTCGAGCCCTGGTCTGGGAAGATCCCACATGCTGCGGAGCAGCTGGGCCCGTGAGCCACAATTACTGAGCCTGCGTGTCTGGAGCCTGTGCTCCACAGAGAACAAGAGAGGCAGCGATAGTGAGAGGCCCGCGCACCGCGATGAAGAGTGGCCCCTGCTTGCCACAACTAGAGAAAGCCCTCGCACAGAAACGAAGACCCAACACAGCCATAAATAAATAAGTAAATTTTTAAAAAATTAAAAAGAAAAGAATATATAAAGAGCTCCTGTAAATCAAAAATAGAAATAAAAATAATCCAGTAAAAAAATGGAAAAATACTTTAACAGACACTTCACAAAGATATATAAGCAGCCAAGCATCTCATTAAAAAGTCCTCAGCCTCATTGGAAAGGTGAAAATTAATATCATAATGATATAACAGTTCACATGCACTAGAATTACTAAAATTAAAAATACTAACACCGAATTTTGACAAGAATGTGGAGGAGCCAGAGATCTCATGTATTATTGTTGGAAATGTAAAATGGCCTAAAACATTTTGCAATACTGTCATTTTCTTTTTAAGTCAGACATATGTTGATGGTCTGATTCAGCAGCTGTACTCCTAAATTTCTCAAGATAAAATAAATTTTCTCAAAACAGGCTTGTACAAGAAGGTATATAGTAACCTTATTTGTAAGTGGCAAAACCCAAAAACCGACAGGAAAATAAGTAAATAAATTGTGATATTTCATGTAATGGGATATTAAAGAATAATAGGAAAGGAATGAGGGATTAGAATTAAAGAAATAAGGAATGAAATATTAAGGAGCAATAAAAAAGGGACAAACTGCTGATATATACAACAGCATGGATACATCTGAAAAACATTCTGAGCAAAAGAAACCAGACACAAAATAATATCTTCTGTGAATCTATTTATGTATAGTTCTAGGACCAGCTAAGTCTATCTCTGGTAAAATAAATTAGAATGATGGTGGCCTCTGGGGTTGGTGGTTGGGAGGTGGTTATGTGGCAGGACTGAATAGGAAGGGATATGAGGAAACATTCTAGTATGATGGAAATGATCTATTGATATATTTGATATGGATATGGGTTACATGAGTGTATGCATTTGTCAGCATTTATCCAAAATGTAATAGCTGTGCGTTTCACTGTATGTGAATTATATTTCAATCTTAAAACAGACATAGGGAATATCTTATTTAAAAACACTTTGAAAAAAATATGTAAGGTATTAGAAGATTTTTGTTTTGTTTTGTTTTGTTGATTAGACAGATGAGGTAATTAGAGGCATCAGCAGTTAAATGACTTGTCCAAGATGACATGATCTCTATTAGACATTTTTATTACTGTTGCTTATTGCCAGACCCCTGGACAGATTTCTCCTCCAGGGCTTTTGAGCCCTGCATGGAAGAACTGTGCAAGGAGAGAAGAGGAAGTAAAGAGAAGGAGGTTGGAAGTTTTCTTCTATTTAAAGGGAAATAGTAGACATGTAGATCTGATAAAAGGAAAAGTGATTGAGGTAACTTAAGAATTCTGTTTGATTCAAAAGAGATTGATAGCACACGTACCACCCTGGCCTAAACCCTTCAACCAGCAAGCAGAACTTGAATGAAAATTTTCAAGAGGTTCCTCCAAGGCCGATATATTTTTCTAATGCTATGTTTTATACTCACATTTTGAGATGCATTATTTTGGCAAGATTAAGAAAGAAAACTAATATTAGGAGCTAAATATGCAGAAAAAGAGAGAAAGGAAACATTCCTTTGCTTAGATTCAAAATGGCCTTCTAGTGGTTATCATATATCTGAATTGGAATAGATTCTGCTATAGACAAAATGGAGCTACTTGATTGGAGGAGAGCCAGAAAGCCTGCCTGCCCCTCCCAGTGCCTGGCATGCCTATATTAGAGTAACTCTGTAGTGTTGAGTCATGATATTAAAGGCAGAGGCACGATTTATACATACTTTTCCAGCTCTCCTTTTACCCTAGAGCTTTACCTGAGAGACGTTGGTTTATTCTTTGTCCCCTCAGTATTGGCATCTTCGGTCTCCATTCTGATAGGCAACATCAGGTAAGAGGGCATCTAGCAGCAGAGGAAAGAAGAGACAACCTTAACTAATGTCAGAGCTAGGAAATCGTTATTTTGTGGAGAAAGATGGAAGTAGCTTGGTTAAATTAGAAATATAGTCAGTATATAAAATTTTTATAAAATTATTCAGGTCCTGTACTCACTTATGCAGACCATCATTATTGATATACAGATTAAATAAAATAATTGTTTAGAATTCAGATAAGCATGTTAGCTAGATACCTAACATAGGTCTGAGTCAGAAGATCTGGAAAATAATAAATGAGCTTTAAAACAATTAAAAAGGATATATTTGGTAGTTACTAATTAACAAAAAAATTTTGAAACAAGTTATGAAATCCCTAGATTGCTAAGTTAAGAATACTTGTGTAATGATATAGCTTTCATAGACTGATACCTCTTTTGATACTAATTTTATTGGCAAATTATGATGTTTCAACTAAATGAGCAATGAGGGAAGCGGGGTGAATTATGAAATCATAACCAGCAAAGGTCTATTTTTAAAGATTCAGTTTCAGTCACCCTTTACTGACATGTATAAATGATCCTTGAAAACAGTGCCTCTTGCCTTTGGTGTGTGTGGCACTGTGCTAAATTAACTGACCCATCTTTGATGAAAAGAGAAGCTTAGTTTTCTATGAATCACACATACAAAAATTGTTTTTCTAAAGAAAAATGTGCCAGGAAAATTAACCCTCTGGACTTGAGAATTTAAAGCCTCTTTTTTTTTTTTTTTTTTTGTAGTATGTGGGCGTCTCACTGCCGTTGCCTCTCCCGTTTTGGAGCACAGGCCCCGTGACCATGGCTCACGGGCTTAGCCGCTCCGCAGCATGTGGGATCTTCCCGGACTGGGGCACGAACCCGTGTCCCCTGCATCGGCAGGCGGATTGTCAACCACTGCGACGCCAGGGAAACCCTAAGCCTCTTTTTGAGTCTCAGATTCCCCCCAACATGATTGATGTACCCAAGCAGGAAAAAATGGTGGATTGCAAATGCAGGTCTATTCTGAGTGTAGTGCCTGATGTTAAGGAGTTGGTCGTAGTATTTGATCTCATCCTTCTCTCCTCAGCGCCACGTGGACCGGGTGTTTCTTCCTTATGGATATTCTGAAATACAAAACAATATTGCCAACTGCCTCTTAATTAAACAAGAAGTGCAGACTTCTAAACAAAGGATAGTCGTAGTAAGAAAAATAGAATAAGGTAAGTTCTCAGCTTCTTTTTTGAGATTGTCTGGGTCTCTCTGTGTCATAGCCAAAAAATAACTATCAGAGGCCAATGATATATAGAATTTTGTAGACTTGACAGCCCTGAAGTCTTTGTATGGATCATTTTTATAGTTTTGGCAGGACTGGGCTTGCTGTTATTTGTAGTGACTCCTGGTCACTTATCCCTTGGTTAGTATGGCCATATACTCAACTGCTTCTGTTCTTAGCAGTTAAGGAGGGGATGGGGAGTTCAACTGTTGGTTTAATGGCACTTATTAGGCAAAGTCTTGGAATGGTTTCTTCCTTTACAACCTTAGTTGTCATAACAAGCTAGTATGGGAGATACTGCAATTTGATCTCTGAGGTTCAGATCATAGGAATTGTCCAAAGAATAGAAGATAGAGGAGAAGAGTACATCTCAGTTCTTTATTGTCCTCTGAGATACCTGACCGTTATCTCTGAAGCTGGAAATCAGGATCATAACCCTGGAAACCAAGCCTGCTTACTGGGCCAAAGCAAAGGCTAGGCATGTCCATCTACATATTCAGAGTAACAAATGTCAAGCCTTAGTGTGTATGTGATCCGTATATGATAATCATTGTAAGGGACTTACAGATCTCTACAGAAACAACCATAGCCAGTTAGAATGTCGACTGTGGTCTGATCATGAGGTTGAAGATCTTAGTACAGTTGGCTCTAGCAATGCTCCGACTTACTCCCTTGTGCTTCCTGCTCTATCTCCTTCAAAGGAGATTTGGCTTTAACATCTATTTATCTTTCTGGTCATTGCAACAGTCCTCTGTTCCCTGGTCAGAAATATATTTTTTAAGGTTTTCCAAGTTATTTATATACTGTAATAAAATATGCACCTTTCATTTAAAAAAGTTTTTTTGAAGAGTTAAGAGATTGGACCACATTATCTGAAGGCATTAGTGCCATGCTTTGTGTGTTGAGAGTGTTGATGCCTAAGGGAGTGCTCATGCTGGGTAAATTGTTCAGTACTGCAGAATGGTCAGGGAGCCAGTCTCCCTCAGAACAAATCAGGATAACCTTGAGCAAGTTAGTTAAACTTTCTGAGTCTTCGTTTTCTTTTTTTTTTTTTTTTTTTTGGGGTACTCTAGCCTCTCACTGCTGCGGCCCCTCCCGTCGCGGAGCAGAGGCTCCGAACACACAGGCTCAGCGGCCATGGCTCACGGGCCCAGCCACTCCGCGGCATGTGGGATCTTCCCAGACCAGGGCACGAACCCGTGTCCCCTGCATCGGCAGGCGGACTCTCAACCACTGTGCCACCAGGGAAGCCCTAAAAGAGTACTTTTGAACTTCTTATTTCTTGTTTCAATTCTCTCATACAAAAACTGTATCCTCAAATATAAAGACTGAATTATCCTGAAATCAGAGTGCATTTTAGTTTGATTATGGCTTGTCTACATGTAAGATATAAAGTATATAATTGAGATAATCATCTAAATAATTAAGGGCAAATAATAATTTTGTCTTAAATATACAAACAATTATCCAGTTAGGGAAGCACAAAATTAGACAGCCAAATGAGATTCTTAAGTGATGTTTTGATGATTTAAGTGTAAATGAATCATAAACATTAGTATTAAATTTCCTCTGAAAGAATTTTGTGTTTAAAATCTATGGAGAAGTATACTTGGCAGAGTATATTTTGAGTTTTGTTAAAACCAAAGGCACATGAAAATGGTTTGAGATAGTTTGCTGAAACAAAATCTCGGTCTCCACATAAAACAAACGTGCAACTAAAGCAGCTAGCTGGTGGTTTGAAGATACAAATATATTTGTCAGAAATTCCCTGAGCATTACCCAGTCATTTATTCATGATTTAAGTGAATGTTGTTTGAACCCCTACTATGTGTTAGTCATTGTGCAGGGTTCTAAGTTTATAAAGGAGAACAAGAAAGTCTTGCCTTTCACCTGTTAGGGCTTATAGGTTCTTGAGGAAGTTAATTGGTAATAATGCCACTCCTCAACTCTCTGTAGTGGAGAGGGGGCTTCACCTCCACTCCAAGGATAGAAAGTTTAGAAAGATCATCTGATCTTTCTTTCTGTCCTTTCTCTGAAAATCAAGGGACTGCCTCTCTTATGAATTGCATTTTATCTATCGAGAAAATAGATTAGGAGTTGAGGTGTAAGGGAGGACTGGCTTGAAGAAGGAATGTTGCCATGTGACTCACTTGCTTCTCTCCTATTAGTAGTTAGGGAAGGAAGGTGAGAACTCAACTCTTGATTCAATGCCCAGTTGTGTGATTTACTAAATAGCATTCGCAACCTAGTTGACTTTTCTGGATGGAGATGTTTGCAAGGATAGTGTCAAGGAAGGGGAATTTTAGAAGTGATGGATCAGAGAAGTAGAGGAGAAAGAAGGAAGCAGTGGCTAATAGAGGAGGAAGTATAAAGACCTGTGAGTTGGAGTCTAATGAAACTGAAAAGATCTATGGGAAAGTCAGAAAACTGTGGTCTCAAGAGTAGATAGAGGGCATTTCCAGTTTCAGAAGTGGAGCATTTCTGGGTATGTCCATGAGAAGGATAACAAGTGGAGTAAAGAAGATAAGTTCAAAGATGATTCTGTTTAGGTTTGGATGAGTCATGCAGTAGATGATGACATTACTCACAATAGCAGGAAATAAATGGTTTCAACAGATGCCAGAGATTTTTATTGAATCAAGGGAAATGACCAGGAGGATAATAGAAGATAATGTCAGAATTGAGTAAAGAGTGTATAGTCAATTGGGGGGCATACCCTGGTGGTTCAGTCGTTAGGACTCTGTGCTTCCACTGCAGGGGGCACGGGTTAAATCCCTGGTCGGGGAGCTAAGATCCTGCATGCCATGCGGCATGGCCAAAAAAAAAAAAAAGAAAAGAAAAAAAGAATGTATGGTCAATTGGCAAGAGCTTCAGGGGAACAGATGTATTATTTGTTTGTTTGTTTATATGAAGATGAGGGACTCATGAGCTGAAAGTTGTTTGGAAACCCCGAAATATGTAGTATGTTGGAAAAAGAGATTCTACACTTTGGAAAACAGGGAGAACTTATGGAAAGAGTCAGTGTCCAGTTAAGTCAGTCTGAAAGAAATGATCAATTGGGAACAAGTGGTATAGGGGAATTCGTTTAACTAATAGGCAAAGAAGTCCATGTAATGAATGTAGGGAGTAGTAAGGTCTTTGTGATTTGGGTCTTGAACTAGACTATTAAGTCCCAAATTTACTTTTACTTTAATATCGGGAATAAAATCACTAGAGCTCCTTAGCCTGTAATAACCAACATATTGCCTCAATTTACTTCATTTTATAGGTATAAATCTTGCACGAATATCCTGTTCTCAGTATATCATGTGATTTTCAAATGTCTTGGTTTACTAAAAGCCTAAGTGCATTTTGCCAAGAAAATATCATGAGATTTTAGGCATGTTTATTTTTAGGAGAAATACAATCCTTGTGTTTATGATTCATTTACACTGAAATAAAAATATTGCTAAGAGAAATCTGCGGTACATCCAAGTTAGTTCTTGTCATTTATGTATCTTTTTATGTATCTTTTTAAAAGAAGTTTTCTCTAAGTTACGTAGCTATGAAGATTAAACCATATCTAATTTGGAAAGTTAAGAGGTATGACTTGTCAGTTTAGGAAGTGACACAACCGCATTGAACCTACACCACTAGAAGGGACTTTGGGAATCATCTAATCCCTTTATTATAAAAGAAGAAACTGAGAAGCAGTGGGGTCACCTGACATACCTATAATCACCTGCAACTTAGGGAAGAACCAAACTAAATAACTTAGGTGGTTTTAATTAATGTTTCATTTAGAGCACATGAGCACTTAGCATAGGATCTTACGCATAATAGGTGCCAAATGTTTAATGAATAGATCAGTGTCCCTGGGACACCACCTAGCAGATAAATGTGCTCTAGTTTGCCATTTGACATATTTATTATCATCAAATGAGGGGCCTAATGGGCTTTGTACCAAATCGCCTTATCAGACACAAGTACTGGCCTCTAGAAAATGTGAACTCAAAAATAGCAAAGTGAATGAAGTGTTCAAATGTTAAAGAGATTTTTTAGATTAATATATAAAGATATGTGTCATTTTGTGTGGCTACTAATAGGAGAATGTCTGTGAATCAAAATGTACACATTACAATAAATAAGTGAAATACGACTGTTTATTACAAGTTCATGGAAAATGTTTATGGAAGAGAAGGATTTGAAAAGCTTTTTCATTAGGCAGTACTGCTCAAGGAAACATTCTGTGGAATCTTTGAGCAAACTGAAGATCTTAGAGCAAGAGGGAGAATTTAAGGAAGTGGACTTAATGAGGAGGTTTACTGCCAGGAAGCAAAGTATGGTGAAGGACTATAGGGTTACAGTGTGAAAATGAGCTAATGGCAAGAAGAAATGTTTCGGGAACTCTAGAAAAGGATTAGAACTTGAACAGAAAGATTTTAATGGTATGATACAGGAGTTTAGCTGTGTGACCTTGGACAAGTTACTTAATTTTAAATATTGTTTTTTTGAGATAATCTTAAAAATGCAGATAATCATACCTCTTTCAGAAGGATTAAATTAAATAATGTTTACTCACTCTGCATACAGATCAAGTTGAGCCTGGAGATGAGAAGTGCAATGAGATACTGAATTCTTGTGGGTTCTGTCCTTAGTTAAGAGGTGCTACTACAATTCCTTTTTAACTGTAGATCTCAATCAGAATTTTCATACATAATCATTTTCCTTAGGCCTTTTCGTTTCTGGGAGCAGTTTTTCTATGTGAACTATATTCCACCTGGAATGCTTTTAAGGATAAAGTAAGCAAGAGTTATGCATGATAACCGTATTAGAGTGATCCTGACCACTTCCTTGGTGATACATGCTAGATTAGTAGAGTGTAGGTCAGAATGAGGCTATCCTGATGACCTGTTTCTACATGTGTGTTGTGCTAGGAAAAGCACTAGACATAGAGTTGGAAGACCTAGGTTTAAAGAAGAAGCCTGCTTCTGCTACTTGCTAGCTGCATGACTTTGAATCTAATATTTCTGAGTCCTCTATAAAATAGAGATAATAATACAAACCACAAGTGTTATAGAAATTAGATGACATAGTATATTACAAAAAACCTAGCACAGTGCCTGACATTCAGCCAAATCTTAACACATATCCCTTTTCTCCCCCTTCATCCTATTGTTTAATTAAAGCAATCTTCAGATTCTTTAAAGAACATATAAAGCCAAAAAAAGGGTGGAGAGGGAGAAATACTTTTCTCTTAATCATCTAAGGGAACAGGAAAAGGAAGCTCATCAAAAAACAATTCACAAAGGACTATCAGTTATTCTCATTACATGTTAAAAAATTACAAACATTTTATACTTTGTAAAATTTAAATAATCTAAAGCTGTCTGATGATGGGTGTAACACTTTGGAATGGTACTTAAAATCACATCATAATTGGGTAACAGAGTCAAGTTGAATGTTGGAAAATCAGATTCTCTTCCAGCCCTGTAATTTTGTGAAATGATACCACAGAGAAATGGAAAGAAATGAAATTTATATATGACATGGGCATGGTAATTCAGCATAGTGAGTAATCAAGTATCATAACATCATAGAATATTAGAAAGACATTAATGGAATCTTTTAAATTTCTGCAGTGCCTTCTTACCACAGAGCTGAAAGTGTCTGTCCTGTTGTCTACATGGCTTCCGTCAAATGTGGGGCTGTTTGGAAGTCTAGCCTTAGGAGTGTAATCCTTTCAGATGGCTTTGCCATCATCACCTACTCACCATGTCACTTCCACTAAGTAGGGATTCAGCTCTGCAAATAAGCCTGAAACTAAGTTATTGGTTGATTAATTGACAGGTAGCAGGCGAGATTTGTTTTTCAGTTAAGTAAACATCATATGGTTTCTTAGACATATGCATGACAGGATCAGAAACTTTATTTCCAACACTTGGCAAGATGTAATTTACATGTTATCTGGATAATTACAGACGAATGGCCTTTGAAGAATTAGATTGTTTTGGATGATTCAATTCTCAAGTCAAATCTCTAAGAGAACGAACAGTGTGAGGTCGTGAGCTTTTTCTTTGCACCCATAAATCCCATTGATTTAATTTGGTGCTCACTGATATGACTCTATCAAAAAGGCAAAATTCAAACAGGATGTATGCTATGTTACATTCAAATAGAAGTGCTCCTAAACTGAAACTAGCAAATTCATAGAGAATAAGAACATGTCCAATGTTGTGTGTCTATCACATAATTACAAAAAAGAAATTAAAAAATCCCCAGTAGCTAGACTGCATTCCTCATAAACACTGGCCTATAAAATCCTTGTGGAAAGGATTTCTGACCCACTTTTCTTTACATCCATTATGTAGAGTGCAAAAATTTTTATTCTAGTGTCCGATTCTGTAACACCGCAGTGAAAATTGTTCTTAAGTAATTTTTCTGTCAAATATTAAGTGAAGTCTCATTTCCTTCTGATCTAACTGTAAACTTAAAGTAACACTTAAATGTGGTAGGTATAATAGTCTTTCATTGGCATTTGAGGTCTATACTTTTACAGTCTCATACAAGATTCACCTTTGTTCTTTGGACATAGTCCCCATTTGAGGATAAAGCTTCATATGTTTTATAATCTGTCTATTGGTAAGGTACAAGCCTCCACTTTTTTATTCAGGTCACATTTTTTAAAAGACATGCTATTTGTTAGATATTCTGCTAGAAATCGGCAGTTCATTGGTGAGCAACCTACCTAAGGCTCTGGCCCTTAAGAGCTTAATAAGTCAGAGGGCAAGTAGAAAATCCAGCAGGCTTGGTATTGTCTGAAGAAAGCAGAAATAATAATGGGTGATACTTATCAAAAGCTTTCTATGTACTAGGCACCATTTTAAGTAATTAACAGTTAACTATTTTAATCCTAACAGTAACCTTAAGTCAGTGTAATTATTATCTTCATTTTGTCTATGAGGAAATTGAGTCACAGAGAAGTGAAGTCCCCAGCTAGTAAGTGTTGGTTCTGGGATTTGAATGCTGGAAGCCTGGCTCCAGGGTATGTCATTTTAACAACTCATGACACTGCCTCAGAAAGAGAAAATGATTTCATGCAGCTTATTTTTCTTATAGCTAAGGTAAGAAAGAAAAGTAGTTGGAGATATGTATACATATATTTGCGTGTGTGTGTGTGTGTGTTTGACAAGAGAAATAATATGCTGAGATATTTTTCTCCTGGAACAAATCTTGAGTCTGAATTAATAACATGAGGTTTGCCTAAAGTATATTATGTGACACACTGGAGAATGGCTCTAACTTTAATACCATAAGAGATACAGAAATGCTGTTTAACCAAATAGTTCTTATAGTAGCACTTTAAACAAGCAGAGGGCATTGTATTCAGGCACTTTGCTTCCTGAGGCTGCATAATATGAGGATAGTACTGGGACAATCTAGATTATGAGAAAACAAATACATTATTAGACTGTCTCTCTGAAATATCAGGTGTTTTAGGATTGTACAGGTGCTGGATTTAATTCCATTTACAAGCAAACCCTCTCATTAATACCTTAATTATACATATTCTATATTGCTGACTACCATGAGAATGAAGTAAGAGAGAGGCAAAAGGGACCTTCAGTGTGGGAAGTTGAACAGGTAGACTATTACCTCCTGAACAGAAGAAAGGCCAACTCCCTCAAAGATGGGAAATCAGTAGCATCCTTTGCTTCTTTCTACAAGCCTTTGTAGGCCAGGCCTTATGCTAGATGTTGGGTGTACAGAAATAAATATGATATAATTTCAAAGAGCCTCTAATATTAAGGAAAGCCAACAATCATTTTTCTAAAAAGTTTTACATTGTTTTAAACACTTACACTAGTTATTGGTTAAGAACTGAAAGTTCTTACATCACAGTACATGATTTAAACCCACGGTTCCTCAATCTCAGCACTAATGACATTTGGACCGGATAATTCTTTGTTGTGGGGGACTGTCCTGTGCATTACAGGATTTTTAGCAGCATCCCTGGCCTCTACCAGTTAGATACCAGTACTACCGCCACCTCCAGTTGTGACAACCAAAAGTGTCTTCAGAAATTACTTGTGGTTGAGAACCACTGCTTTAATCTGAAAATACTTTAATTGCAAGATATTGGGCCCCCTAAAATGACAGTTACAATATGCAAGTATAGGGAACTAAAACATATAATTTACTGTTTACTATTATTTTAGACCAACCATTTAAAACATTAGCAAATGCTTAATCCAAATATAGAAGCCAGAGTCTTTATTCAGGGTGAAATTTTCTCCTGGGAATATCATTCCTTTCTCACTAATCATGGTTATTATAAAGACCTGAAAATTCTTAATCCCAACTACTAACGTCCTGAATTATTCTTCTAGCTCCTCAATTCAGATAGATTAGAGGAGGTATAGATGGTGTCACATACCCAATATCTGATTAGACTGAGCTGAGATCAACCATTAAATACATGTTTCTGTTTCCCATAACTGTAAAACATGTGTCCAACGGTCTAGTAACATAGCATACCACTTATAAACTCTTTGTAAAATATAGTAAACACTCAACGAACAATTATTTAATATTTATTTTAATTTAATCATTTACTCCTTACCTTTTTTCAAAAAAAATATAAGGCAGGTTTCAAAAAACATGTACTATAAACAGATAAAGAAAAGAAATGAGTTATTAGAAAAAGGGAAAGCAGTGCTATGAAAAATGAGTTAAACTGCAGCATGAGGTCAGCATTCAAGTTCATATTCTCTCAGTTGCCAACAAAAGGCAACAAATTTGACTTTTAGTGGACATAGCAAAGAGGAAACCAAAACCAGTTACATGATTCAGTCTCAAAATAAAGACAAATTAGTTGCTCCAGAGAGGTTCAATTATTTCTGTTACTCAGCCAGAGAGAAATTTTACTTGCAGATTTTCCTAAAGGAGGCAAGGTGGTGTCCTGAACCATAGCTTCAACTATATTCACATAATAATAGATATAATAATGAGCTTTAAAAGGCAGTGTCTTATACAGGCTTTCAATGTGAGGTGATGGTGTAATGTCAAAGTTCAGCTTAGTAAAAAATTATCAGTACGGCATTAAAACAATGAGTAGTTAAATTGTTTGGTTTAACAATGCTGGCTTGGATGAAGTTAAGTGCAAATAAGTTTGGAGGACTGCAGTACTGACCATCTCAGGAATTCACTATTTTTAATAATTATTTCAACTGATTTTTGCTAAGTTGTGAGTGGCTATGAGGTAGAAGTTTTACTGTCTAAGAAGTACTTGGAATGTAGGTACTTTATGTTACAAGTTATTTTCACATTTATATTCTTTTTTTTTTTTTTTGCGGTACGCTGGCCTCTCACTGTTGTGGCCCCTCCCGTTGTGGAGCACAGGCTCCGGACGCGCAGGCTCAGCGGCCATGGCTCACAGGCCTAGCCGCTCCGCGGCATGTGGGATCTTCCCGCACCGGGGCACAAACCTGTGTCCCCTGCATCGGCAGGCGGACTCTCAACCACTGCGCCACCAGGGAAGCCCCATATTTATATTCTTAACGGTTAGCCACACTGCGAGGACTAACATGCTCCTTCAGAATCTGTGGCCTACCAAGGCAATGTGCCTGAAAAGAAAGTTACCTCATATCTGCCTAATATTTGGCTAAGGTAGGCGTTTGGAATGGGAAAAGAATTTTCTAAAAAGTATAACCAAAACCCAGAACAAACCCCCCCCCCAAAAAAAAGAGCTTAAGGCTTTTAAAAGTTCCATGTCATAAAAATTGGTTACACTAGTTTAAACCTGAACAGTTTTAAAGAAGACATAACTATAAACAAACATTTTTTTCCAAAAATAATATTGGTAAAGCATCAGCAGAATATGTATCTTCGAGCTATGGATCTTCCTGACATATCTTGCAATGTGAATTTGTGTGGAAGATTTAAAATGGCCACAAATTCTTTGCTACTCTTCCCACTGAAACGTGATGTCAAAGTCCTTCCTCTTGTGTCTAATCAGGTCTTCATGTCTGTTTTGACTGATAGAAGACTTGAGAACTGACATTCTTAGACACCTGAGGTTAGGTCATAAGAAGTCTTGCAGCTTCCACCTGGGCTCCCTTGGAATGCTCCTTTTGGGATCCCTGAGCTGCCTTATATAAAAACCCTGACTACTGATAGACTCCATGCTGGAGAGGCCATGTCTAAGACTGGCCTCAGCAGACCTTAGCCTTCCAGCCATTTCTCCCAAGGAACCAGACTTGAAAGTGAAGCTGTCATGACTCTTCAGAGTAGCCCAATCTGTCAGTAACATGTGGAAGGGAGATTTATTCAGCCAATCTCTAACCGAATTCATGACTGACAAATGTGAGATATCGTGAAATGGTATAGTCAAGCCACTATATTCTGAGGGAGTTAACAATAGATAACAGGAACAACTTATCAACATAAATACAAACAGGATTTGACCAGTCATGTATCTGTAAGCCAGCTGAAGTCAAAGAGGTAGCATGTCTACTAAAATTGATAATTTGGGTTTTGACTCATTGATACCCTTTTATTATTGAAGAAGACTAACGTTCCCCTTCGATGGTCCCTTTTGGTTCATAGTCAGGGCTTTGATAAAAGTCCCTTCCTCCCTCCCTCCCTCCCTCCCTCCTTTCTTTCTTTTTAAAAATATTTATTTATTTATTTAATGTATTTTGGATGTGCCGGGTCTTCATTGCAGCACGCGAGATCTTCGTTGCAGCGTGCGGGATCCTTAGTTGTGGCATGTGGGCTCTTAGTTGTAGCATGTGGACTCTTAGTTCTGGTGATCCAGTGGGGAAAACTCTGCGCTCCCAGTATAGGGAGCCCGGGTTTGATCCCTGGTCGTTGAACTAGATCTTGCATGCATGCTGCAACTAAGAGTTCACATGCGCAAATAAGAGTCTGCATGCCGCAACTAAGAAGCCCACGTGTGTCAACTAAGAAGGCTGCATGCCGCAACTAGGAGTCTTCCCTTCTTTCTTAGTTAACTCTTAATTAAGAATTTTCCTCCGGGGCTTCCCTGGTGGTGCAGTGGTTAAGAATCCACCTGCCAGTGCAGAGGACACAGGCCTGATCCCTGGTCTGGCAAGATCCCACATGCCGCAGAGCAACTAAGCCCATGCGCCGCGACTACTGAGCCTGCACTCTAGAGCCCGCAAGCCACAACTACTGATTGCACATGCCCCAACTACTGAGGCCCGTGCACCTAGAGCCCCTGCTCCACAACAAAGAGAAGCCACCACAATGAGAAGCCCATGCACCGCAAGGAAGACTAGCCCCCGCTTGCTGCAGCTAGAGAAAGCCCACGTGCAGCAACAGACCTATTGCAACCCAAAATTAATTAATTAATTAATTTTTTAAAAAAGAATTCCCCTCTTTTTCTTCCTTCCTCCCTCCCTCCCTTCCTTCCTTCTTTCCTTCTTCCTTCTTCCTTCCTTTCTTCCTTTTTTGTTAGGTTATGCTTGGAAAAAGAAATTATGGCAAATCTGACTCTTACTATTTGAGGCTTTATAATGAAGATCATGCATATATATGATGGTCACTTTTACATAAACAAGCCTGAAGGTAGTCTAATTATAAAAATTTTAAAGAATTGAAAAATATTTATTTTCTTTTTTTGTTTTTTTCTTTTCAACTAGTTCTTTTTTAAAATTTTCATTTTTGTATTGCAATATAGTTGATTTACAATGTTGTGTTAGTTTCAGGTGTATAGCTAAGTGATTCAGTTATACATATACATATATCTATTCTTTTTCAGATTCTTTTCCCACATAGGTTACTACAGAATACTGAGTAGAGTTCCCTGTGCTATACAGTAGGTGCTTGTTGATTATTTTATATATAGTAGTTTGTGTATGTTAATCCTAAACTCCTAATTTATCCCTCCCCCCCCTACCTTTCCCCACTGGTGACCATAGTTTGTTTTCAAAGTCTATGAGTCTGTTTCTGTTTTGTAAATGAGCTCATTTGTATCATTTAAAAAATGATACAAATTTCACATGTAAGTGATATAATACAATATTTGTCTTTCTCTGTGTGACTTCACTTAGTATGATATTCTCTAGGTCCATCCACGTTGCTTCAAAAGGTATTATTTCATTCTTTTTTATGGCTAAGTAATATTCCATTGCATATATGTACCACATCTTTATCCATTCATCTGTTGATGGACATTTAGGTTGCTTCCATATCTTGGCTATTGTAAATAGTGCTGCAGTGAACATTGGGGTGCATGTATCATTTCAAATTATGGTTTTCTCTGGATATATGCCCAGGAGTGGGATTTCTGGATGATACGGTAGCTCTATTTTTAGGTTTATAAGAAACCTCCATACTGTTCTTCATAGTGGCTGTACCAGTTTACATTCCCACCAACAGTGTAGCAGGGTTCCCTTTCCTCCACTCCCTCTTCAGCATTTATTGTTTGTAGACTTTTTGATGATGACCATTCTGACCAGAGTGAGGTGATACCTCACTGTAGTTTTGATTTGCATTCTCTAATACTTAGCAGTGTTGAGCATCTTTTCATGTGCTTTTTGGCCATCTGTATGTCTTCTTTGGAGAAATGTCTATTTAGGTCTTCTGCCCATTTTTTGATTGGGTTGTTTGGTTTTTTGATATAGAGCTGCATGAGCTGTTTGTATATTTTGGAGATTAATCCCTTGTAGGTCACAGTGTTTGAAAATATTTTCTCCCATCCTGTAGGTTGCATTTCCATTTTGTTTATGGTTTCCTTTGTTGTGTTTAATTAGGTCCCATTTGTTTATTTTTTTATTTTCATTACTCTAGAAGGTGGATCCAAAAAGATATTGCTGCAGTTTATGTCAGAGAGTGTTCTGCCTATGTTTTCCTCTAAGGGTTTTATAGTATCTGGTCTTACATTTAAGTTTTTAATCCATTTTGAGTTTATTTTTGTATATGGTATTAGATAATGTTCTAATTTCATTCTTTACATGTAGCTGTCCAGTTTTTCCAGCATCACTTATTGAAAAGCCTATCTTTCCTCCATTGTATGTTCTTGTTTCCTTTGTCATAGATTAACTGACTGTAGGTGTGTGAGTTTATTTCTGGGCTCTCTGTCCTATTCCATTGATCTATACGTCTGTATTTATGCCAGTACCATACTGTTTTGATTACTGTAGCTTTGTGGTATAGTCTGAAGTCAGGGAGCCTGATTCCTACAGCTGTGTTCTTCTTTATCAAGATTGTTTTGGCTATTTGGGGTCTTTTGTGTTTCCATACAAATTGTGAGTTTTTTGGTCCTGTATCTGTAAAGATTTCCATGGTAAAAAAAAAAAAAAAAAAGAAAAATTTCCATGGTAATTTGATAGGGATTGCATTGAACCTGTAGATTCCCTTGGGTAGTATAGTCATTTTGGCAATATTGATTCTTTCAATCCAAGAACATGGTAAATCTTTCCATCTGTTTGTGGCGTCTTCAATTTCTTTCATCATCATTTTATAGTTTTCAGAGTACAAGTCTTTTGCCTCCTTAGGTAGGTTTATTCCAAGGTATGATTTTTCTTTTTTGATGCGATGGTAAATGATAGTTTCCTTAATTTCTCTTTCTGACCTTTCATTGTTAGTGTACAGAAATGCAACAGATTTCTGTATATTAATTTTGTATCCTGCAACTTTACCAGATTCATTGATGACCTCTAGTAGCTTTCTGGTAGCATCTTTAGCATTTCCTATGTATAATATCACGTCATCTGCAAACAGTGACTGTTTTACATCTTCTTTTCCAATTTGGATTTCTTTTATTTCTTTTTCTTCTCTGATAGCTGGGGTTAGGACTTCCAAAATTATTTTGAATAAAAGTGACGAGAGTAGACATGCTTGTCTTGTTTCTGATCGTAGAGGAACAATGGCTTTTCACCAATGAGTATGATGTTAGCTGTAGGTTTGTCATATATAGCCTTTATTATGTTGAGGTAGGTTCCCTCTAAGCCCACTTTCTGGAGAGTTTTTATCATAGATGGGTGTTGAATTTTGTCAAAAGTTTTTCCTGCATCCTTTGAGATGATCATATGGTTTTTATTCTTCAACTTGTTAATGTGGTGTATCACATTGATTGATTTTCATATATTGGAGAATTCTTACATCCCTGGGTTAAATCCCACTTGATCATGGTGTATGATCCTTTCAATGTATTGTTGGATTTGGTTTGCTAGTATTTGGTTGAGGATTTTTGCATCTATGTTCATCAGTGATATTGGCCTGTAATTTTCTTTTTTCTGGTATCTTTGTCTGGTTTTCATATGAGGGTAGTGGTGGCCTCGTAGAATGAGTTTGGGAGTGTTCCTTCCTCTGTAATTTTTTGGAATAGTTTCAGAAGGATAGGTGTTAACTCTTCTCTAAATGTGTGATAGAATTCGCCTGTGAAGCCATCTGGTCCTGGAATTTCGTTTGTTGGAAGATTTTTAATCACAGTTTCAATTTCATTACTTGTGATTGGTCTGTTCATATTTTCTATTTCTTACTGGTTCAGTCTTGGAAGGTTATACCTTTCTAAGGATTTGTCCATTTCTTCCAAGTTGTCCATTTTATTGGCATACAGTTGCTTGTAGTAGTCTCTTATCCTTTGTATTTCTTTAGTGTCTGTTGTAACTTTTCACTTTTTGTTTCTAATTTTATTGATTTGAGCCCTCTCCCTTTTTTTTCTTGATGAGGCAGGCTAAAGGTTTATCAATTTTGTTTATCTTTTCAAAGAATCAGGTTTTAGTTTCATGGATCTTTTCCACTATTTTCCTGTCTATATTTCACTTACTTCTGCTCTGATCTTTATGATTTCTTCTACTAGCATTAGGTTTTATTTGTTCTTCTTTATCTAGTTGCTTTAGCTGTAAGTTTAGGTTGTTTATTTGAGATTTTTCTTATTTCCTGACATGAGGTTTTATTGCTATACAATTCCCTCTTAGAACCGCTTTTGCAGTGTCCCATAGGTTTTGGATCATCGTGTTTTCATTGTCATTTGTCTCTAGGTATTTTTTTATTTCCTATTTGATTTCTTCAGTGATCCATTGGTTATTTAGTAGCACATTCTTTAGCCTCCACGTGTTTGTGTTTTTTACAGTTTTTTTTCTTGTAGTTGATTTCTGATCTCATAGCATTGTTCAGAAAAGATGCTTGATATGACTTCTGTTTTCTTAATTTTACTAAGGCTTGATTTGTGGCCCAGCATATGACCTATCCTGGAGAATATTCTTTGTGTACTTGAAAAGAATGTGTTTTCTGCTGTTTTTGGATAGAATGCTCTATAAACATCAATCAAGTCCATCTGATCTAATGTGTCATTTAAGGCTTGTGTCTCCGTATTGATTTTCTGTCTGGATGATCTGTACATTGATGTAAGTGGGGTATTAAAGTCCCCCATTATTATTGTGTTACTGTTGATTTCTCCTTTTTTGGCTGTTAGCATTTGCCTTATATATTGCTCCTATGTTGGGTACATATATATTTACAATTGTTATGTCAGTGATCAAGGATTGATCCATTGATCATTATATAGTGTCCTTCTTTGTCTCTTGTAACAGTCTTTATTGTAAAGTCTATTTTGTCTGATATGAGTACTGCTACTTCAGCTTTCTTTTGATTTCCATTTGCATGGAATACCTTTATCCATCCCCTCACTTTCAGTCTGTATCTAGATCTGAAGTAGGTCTCTTGTAGACAGAGTACACAGGTCTTGTTTTTGTATCCATTCAGCCAGTCTGTGTCTTTTGTTTGGAGCATTTAATCGGTCTACATTTAAGGGAATTATCAATATGTGTGTTCTTATTGCCATTTTTGCCATAATTGTTTGGGATTTGTTTTCTGGTCTTTTTTCTTCCCTTCCTCTTTTATTCTCTTCTGTTGTGATTTTATGACTATCTTTAGTGTTGTGTTTGGATTGCTTTTTTGTGTGTGTGTGTGTGTGTGTGTATCTATTGTAATTTTTGGTTTGTGGTTACCATGAGGTTTTGATATACCAGTCTATATATATACAAGATAGTTTTAAGTTGCTGGTCTCTTAATTTCAAATGCGTTTTCAATAGTCTGCATTTGTATTGTCCTCACAATTGCTGGTTTTGAAATCATATGTGTGTGTATGATTTCCTACCTTTACTGTATGTTTGCCTTTACTGGTGAGTTTTCCCATTTGTAATTTTCTTGTTTCTAGCTGTGGCCTTTTCTTTTCCACCTATAGAAGTTCCTTTAGTGAGTGTTCTAAATATGGTTTGGTGTTGCTGAATTCTCTTAGCTTTTGCTTGTGTGTAAAACTTTTGATTTCTCTGTCAAATCTGAATGAGAGCCTTGCTGGATAGAGTATTGTTGGTTGTAGGTTTTTCCTTTCATCACTTTAAAATATAATGACACTCCCTTCTGACCTGCAGAGCTGTTATTGAAGAATCAGCTGATTACCTTATGGGAATTCCCTTGTATGTTATTTGTTGCTTTTCCCTTATTGCTTTTAATATTTTCTCTTTGCCTTTAATTTTTGTCAATTTGATTGATACGTATCTCAGTGTATTCCTCCTTCATTACTCTGAATTCTTTTTCTATAGATTGCCTATCTCCACTTCACTTAGTTGTTCTTCTGGGGTTTTATCTTACGCCTTCATCTGCAACATATTTCTCTGCTGTCTCATTTTGTCTAACCTTCTTTGTTTGTGGTCTCTGTCCCACAGGCTGCAGGATTATAGTTCCTCTTGATTCTAGTGTCTTCCCCCTGGTGGCTGAGGCTGTCTAGAGGTTTGTGCAGGCTTCCTAGTGGGAGGGACTGGTGTCTGCCTACTGGTGTTTGGAGCTGGATCTTGTCCTTCTGGTGGGCAGGGGCACGTCAAGGGGTGTGTTTAGAAGCTGCTCTGGGCTCGGAATACTTTAGTTTGCCTTTGTGCTGATTGATGGGGCTGTGTGTTCCCTCCCTGTTGGTTGTGTGGCTTGAGGCCTCCCAGCCCTGGAGCCTACAGGCTGTTGAGTGGCGCCAGGTCTTGGTGTCAAGATGGCAGCCTCCAGGAGAGCTTATGTCAATGAGTACTCCCTGCTACCTCCTCCAACAGAGAACTTGTCCCCACAGTGGGCCATAGCTGCCCCCTGTGTCCCTAGAAGACACTCCACGACCAGCAGGTAGGTCTGGCCCGGGCTTCTATGAAGTTACAGCTTTTTCCCTGGGTCCTGATGTGCACGAGACCTTGTGTGTCCCCTATAAGAGTGGAGTTTCTGTTTCCCCCAGTCTATGGAGTTACTGCGATGAAGCCCTGCTGGCCTTCAAAGCCAAATGCTCTGGGGGCTCCTCCTTTTGATGCCAGACCCCCAGGCTGGGGAGCCTGACTTGGGGTTCAGAACTCTCACTCCTGTTGGAGCACCTCTATGATATAATTATTTTCTAGTTTGTTGGCTGCCCAGCCTGCAGGAATGGGATCTGATTATGTTGCCAGTGTGCCCCTTCTCCCATCTCATTGTGGCTTCTTTTTGTCTTCAGATGTAGAATATTTTTTTTGGTAGTTTCCAGTCTTTTTTCCGATGGCTGTTCAGCAGTTGGTTGTGATTTTGGTGTTTATGTGAGAGGAGGTGCTCCCAAGTCCTTCTACTCCACCATCTTTTCTCTACCTCTTCCTTATTTTCTATACATTTTAAAAATTTATGGTGGGATTATTTTCATTCCATAAAAGCAGCTGACTGCATTTAGTTTCATGATAAATTCTTTTTCAAAGTGATTGTGAAAATTGGACAAAGCGATTATCTGGCTGATATTTTTCTGCATCTTAGCTTTATATGTGTAATTGTGTTTATTTTGATGCTCCAGCTTGCTTTGATAAAAGACTTCTCCAAAAATAAAAGAATTTAAACAGTCTGTGTGAACACCTCATATGAAAAAATTAAATGTGGTTCTCTTGATTCATGTCTTAAATTGCTTATATTTTAAATTAAAAATTTTTTGATTCCTTTTGAGTCCCACCAACATATTTCAAATTGGTCTTTAATGTTTTCTTGACTCTATTTAATTATAAAAAAATGAGGATAGAATACCAATTTTTGCTGTCCTTAGGATTATGTGTATCACTCAACTCTCTTAAACATTTTATATTTGAGAACTTAGGCTGGAGAACCTGTTCTGTCCTTTTCTTAGGCCGAATTTTTACTACTTAAACACATGCTACTTAAATTACTTAAATACATACTTGCCATGTGAAATTTAATGTAATTTTAAAATAGTTTTTAATGTATGTGTGTTATATGATAACATTACAACTGGCTTTATATTAGAAGTTGAGTCAATTATAAAGACTTGAGAATTATAAATCATTCTTTACCATAGCTCATCAAATTAAATTATATCTCTACTGTGAAATAAGCTTACATGAATTAAGTTATAAATGATATTTTTGGTTTATGGGCAAGCACAATTAAAATTCCTTTGTATTAGTTATTTGTAGTGAGGTGGTTGGAGCTAGAGTCTGTCATACAGAGTGAAGTAAGTCAGAAAGAGAAAAACAAATACTGTATGCTAACACATATATATGGAATCCTAAAAAAAAAAAAAAAAAGGTCATGAAGAACCTAGGGGCAAGTCGGGAATAAAGATGCAGACCTACTAGAGAATGGACTTGAGAAAACGGGGAGTGGGAAGGGTAAGCTGGGACGAAGTGAGAGAGTGGCATGGACGCATATAGACTACCAGATGTAAAATAGATAGCTAGTGGGAAGCATCCGCATAGCACAGGGAGATCAGCTCCATGCTTTGTGACCACCTAGAGTTGTGGGAGGGAGGGAGACACAAGAGGGAAGAGATATGGGGATATATGTATATGTATAGCTGATTCACTTTGTTATAAAGCAGAAACTAACACACCATTGTAAAGCAATTATACTCCAATAAAGATGTTAAAAAAACATAAACAAAAAAAACTGATACCTAAAAAAAAATACCTTTGTAAAAGCATGTTTAATTATGCTACTGTCTTTCTTCCTTTCTTTATTAGTGACTCCTTTTGAAAGGGAAAAGTCAGACTGCCTGAAGTTTGAAAAAATTTAAAGTAATTCAGTTGGTTTTTGAGATGCAATTCAATGATTCTTTTAATTGTTTATAAATCCCAAAGTAAACACATACATGCACAAATGTTCACATAACGGAATTGCACTGAGAGTTTGCTCTAAATTTTTCTTGGAATAATTCAATTGTCTGTAAATGGCTTTCTAGGACTAAATATAATCTTTTAAGAATACATCATCAGAGTTTTCAAAAACAGTTACGTGTATGACTGTGCTTTCTTCCAAATGTAGAGCATCTTCTTTTTTTTTTTTTTTTTTTTTTTTTTGGGCGATATGTGGGCCTCTCACTATCGTGGCCTTTCCCGTTGCCGGACGCGCAAGCTCAGCGCCCATGGCTCACGGGCCCAACCGCTCCGCGGCATGTGGGATCCTCCCAGACCGGGGCACGAACCCGTATCCCCTGCATCGGCAGGCGGACTCTCAACCACCGCGCCACCAGGGAGGCCCGTAGAGCATCTTCTTAAAGCCATTTGCTTTGACACATTTCTAAATGTTTAAAATTAAAATTGTTTTACTCTTGTGAAAATATGTGTTCCCTTTTTGAAAGCTTCGCCAAGATAGCTTAGTCCAGCATAGTGTAGGGACACAGAGATGAAAGTGTGCCAAAGGTTTAGAGACTATTGGAACCCTGGGGTTTAAATTGGTTTCACTGATACAACTAGTTGATATCAATTGGTAATTATATATTTTTGAAAAATGTCAAAGCAAAACATGTAGATAATTATATATTTTTCTGATTTACTTAAAGTATAATATTCTAAAAAGTCAAACCTCTCCAATAAAAAATCACTTCATTATAATTACAATGGGGATTAATTTTATGAGTAAAATGATTTTAACTTAATTAACTAAGACTATACTCTCCTGATAACAGTCACAGAATAAATTTCTTATCTTACTTAGCTTGAGAAACTTTTGAGGATTCGTTTTTGTGGTTTTAAAATCTCATATGTCTAAGTAGGACATGCCCTCCTTGCTATTAGCTGGGTAAGACAGTAACCTGGATGAAAAGGTAAATGGAATGTTTAATTAGTCTGAAGTTTAGGGCTGAGCCCTGCATAGAGAGATAGATCTGAGTCTTGGAGCATAGTGATAGGGATTGAAATCAGAAGACTTGATGAGATGGACCAGAAACAACAGGAAATATAAGGAAATCAGTGACCTAAAAACAGAACTTCAGATACACCAATGGCTAGGGAGTGGACAGCAGATGGACTGTAGCAGGGACAAAGAAGGGTCAGAGAAGAATGAGAAGAGCATTAAAAATGTATTACAATTTTTTTCTATTATTTAAGAAATTATTTGCTTTATACAGTTTGCTTTGGTTCATTTGAACTTGAGCAGACTTGGGTGAGTTTATATGAAACTCCTTTCCCTTATCTCTCCTCTTCTTCTCCATCTTCCTATCATATTCTTCCCTTAACCAAATGATTTAGTATACTTTCTTGATTAAGGTGGCAACAATTCTTTACAGAGGTCACTGAGCCTAAGGTTAATGCCAAAGGAGATTCTGATTCTTTGGAATATGCGCTGGGAATAACAACAACAATTTGCCCTCAAGGAGATTGTTTTCGCTACTGAAAATAATAGAGAGATTAAGGACAGAGGACCACTGAGAATTCTTTTTTCAGAAAGTGGTTCAATATTATGTTTTATGGGAGAATTTATTTTATAAAGAAACAGATCAGTATAATAGATAAAACACTGGGGTGTAAGTTAGGATTCTTTGTTGTTAGGATTACAAAAATATTAAAGGGCCAAGACTGAGAGTGAGATAGTGGGGATAGAAAAGAAAAGAGAACCACTTTGTATGAAAACATGGCAGAAATTTTGTAATGCCCTTTGGGGGTGAGAAGGGGGAAAAAGAGCTACTTGAATATTTCAAAATCTGTATGCTATGATAATGCTGATGTGATTACTGACTACGGACAGAGCAGCAGAAGAAAAAGTCAGTTTTCTAAAAAGGTTTAAGATGGCTTTATAGATGGTTTGTTTGAGCCAATGGTGAGATCTATGATAGAAATTTATTATGTATACCAAGATAGATACACAAGGCAAGCAGTTAGATGAGAGGGTGAAATAAGCGATAGAGATCTGAGGCATACCTGAAGAGAGGCATGATTGAAGACTTTGGCATCAAAAACACCTTCAGAGTTAGAATATCAAAGACCATTTTGGAAGCTAGAAGGAGGAAATGAAAGAAAGAAAAGCAGTGATCATAGAGGTAGAAGGGGAACCAGGATTATATAGCTAGATAGTTTGTTCATCCTTTTGTACCTCTATATGTGTTTTCTGACAAAACAGACATGATTTAGAGTTGATGTCTCATTGTTCATTTCACGTAGAATACTGAAGTTATTTCAGTTCACCAGAGGACACAGAACACAAAGGTAACACCAAGAAAGGAGTGATGATAGATTTGAACATTAATTCCCACATGTCACAAGTAAATTTCCTTTTGAATCCAAATCATGGTGTCTGGTTACTGGAGAAGATTTATTGGCAGCAGTGTAACCCCCTGGACCTAGATGGGCTCTTTCTCCTCTTGCCTTCTTGATCCCAAACAATGGAACCATCACTAATGATTATCCAAATTAGAAAACAAAGCATCATCTTTGACTTCCTCCTTCCTGCTCTTAATCAGTTCCCAAGTCCTGATGATTTTGCTTGCCAAATATTTCTCAGATCAGTCAGCCTCTTTCCAGCCCTGCATATTTCCAGCCTCTTTCCAGCCCTGCATATTTCTAGTCCTCATCCTCTATTACCTTAGCTAACTCAGTGGCCTACCACTGGGAACAGTCTGTCAACTAGAGGGTGACTGGTCCTTTTTATACTCAAAATTACCTTGTACCTTTTTATACTCAAAAATTACCTTGTACCTTTTTATACTCAAAATTACCTTGTACCTTTTCTCCCACTACTCAATGCTTTGCATCTGTGGTCTCAGCAACATAGAAATGCTTGTAGTGCACTCATCAAACCTCACTGCCTCCTGTCTATGTACTTTTAGTTATGCTGTCTCATTTGCCTAGAATGCTTTTCATTATCTTATGCCATCTGTCTTATTCTTTGACACTTAGCTCAGGCATCAATCTCCTTTAATACTTTACTTGCTTTCCTAGTTACCTGTTGCTGTCTAACAGTATTACTACAAATTTAGTGGCTTAAAAGCATGCGTCCTTTATTATTATTATTATTATTAATAGTTTTTGTGGGTCAAGAATCCAGGCATTGCCGAGTTGAGTCCTTCGGGGTCTCTCATGAGCTTGCAACCAAGGTGTCAGCCAGGGCTGAGGTCTCATCTGAACACTCAACTTGGAAAGAATCCATTTCCAAGCTTACATAATTGTTGACAGGGTTCAGTTCCTTGAGGCCTGTTGTCTGAGGGCTTTGTCAAAGTATGCAAGCCAAGACTGCAATAGAGAGAGTCTACTAGAAAGATGGAAACCATGATTTTATGAAATACAGTCATGGACGTGAAGTCCCCTCACTTTTGACATATTCTGTTGGTTAGAAGCAATTCACAGGTCCCACCCACACTCAGAGTTAGGGGATTACACAAAAATATGAATACCAAAGGTGAGAATAATTGGGGGTTATTTTTTAACTTGTCCACAACAACTGCCCTTCCTACCTGTGTTTCTCCCACATATGGATTAGGGACTACCTTTCTGTGCTTTAAACTCACCCAATTATTGTATATATAAATCACATTATAATTATACACATTTTTTTCCTGCTAGCATATAAAGTCAGTGAGGGCAGAAATAATCTATCTTTGTCACTTCTGTATATTCATGTAAACTTTTATTGACTGATTGTTTGTTCCTGAGGCTATGAATAATTTACCTCTTTCCCCAGTGCTTAGTATGTTGGCTAATACATAGTAGACATTCAAGCAAAGTTTGTCAAATGACTGCTTAGATGAAAAATGCTATTACTGAGATAATTCAGGAGAATTTTATACAGTGAAAAAGAATTTCACTCTTAATTTAACATTCAGAGGCACTCCCTAAAATATCAGTAACCAGGGTTACAAATATCCACACATAAAGATAATTTAACAGACAGCATTAGAATGCATGGGCAGAAAGGGATATCCCAAAGAGCAAGAGCTGTTCTGTGAATACCACGTCTCTTCCTTTTCTCATATAGCTGAAGGTGTTCTGGATTATGGTGAGGAAATTGTACACTTGAAACTTATTAACTTCTCATTGTATGCCAAGGCCCAGCAGCTATGCCTTGTGAAGGAAAAATAAAAACTGTTTCTGCATTCTGCTTTCCATTTCTTCCCATTCACCTGGCAGATTGCATGGCTGTAGCTGGGGAACTCTCATTTCTGGAGTGGTTATGTTCCCTTGTCCCTGTAAAATGAAGAATATAGTTTCCTGTAGAAACAATAGAATACATTTTGACTGGCTTCCTGGGCCAGCCTATAATAAAGGTCTAACTCATTAAATGACTGAAATATTATCTTTTTTGCATTCAGAGTTCCAGAATGCAATATGTGGCAAATTTATTTATACCACTGTATTCCAACTACAGCATAGATTTAAATAGATTTCTGTAGACTAGCCTGAGGGCCCGAGCAGTAATTGTAAACCTCCATCTGAAATATGGTTCTCTGTGATATTCACTAATTAATGAACTAATAAACTTTTCTGAAGACTTTTCTGTGTACAGGCAGAACATTACCAAGTATGTGGTTGTCATAGCCCTAAGTAGATGACAGTGCCACAATAAGAAGCATCTGTGTAGAGTGATCATTATTTAATGTAGAACTTGTGTCAGAGAGGATGTTAGCGTGCAGTGCTGTGGGACACCAAAGAGGGAGTCTGCCTCATGGAGAAATTGAACCTGTCTTAAAGAACTAGGGAGAATTTATCATAAGTAGAAGGGTATAGAGGGCATTCTAAGCCAGAGGAATACCACATGCAAAAGCTGTAAAGTTCCAAAAGGCATGTTATTTAGGAATGACCAGAAGAAATCCAGTGGAGATAGACAATAAGAAATGTTGGGAGATGTAGAAAATGTCAGAGCCTTGATTGAAAAGTTACTGTGATAGAGTTTGAAATGTTTCTAGAAGGGATTCAGTGAAGGTTATTCAGGAGAGTGACTGGATATGATTTGTAGGAACTCTAGGAGCAGAAATATCCATTAGAAAGCTCACAAAAATGTACAAGTGAGAAATAACGATAGCCTTACTTATGGCAGTGCAGCAGCAGAGTTGCAAAGGAGAATATTCATGCAGGAGACAGTCCTGAAGTAGATGTAACAAACTTTGATGGCCAACTGGGGAGGCAGTGGCAGAGGACAGGATGGCTAATGATGCTGGAAGAAATGGGGGAAAAAAGAGTAGAGAATAGTACAGTAATTTGTATTTGAGGAACTTAGGAAATTATTGCTCATGAAATATGGGAGAACGAGTGGATTTGGAGTGATGGATCATGAATAGGTGATGTTTGAAGTGGAATTACAGTTTTAAAACTTAGGAGCCTACATCATTTTCTGAAAATCTCTTCCAAGCATCAGTCTCTCCTTTTACTTGTTTAATATCTTGGGGTCCAAAGGAGTGATTGGTTTTCATCTTATTCTCAAATGTAGCTTCTAGAGAATAGACAATGATCTCAATTTGAAATCCAAGTCAGGCAGAATGACCATCCCTGCCTTGAGCCCCCACTCTGCTCCATGAAGACAGTTATATTCCACCCATTTGTTTTAATGAAAAGTTGTCAAGACCCATATCTTATATGATGTATGATTTTGGCACCTAGAGTAAATGGATAAATGAATGAATAAATTGGGTTCTGGTCCAAGATGGAAGTGTAGGAAGACCTTGAACTCATCTCCTCCCAGAGAAACACCAAATCTACACCTGCATAAAGAGCAATTCCTCCTGAAAAGTAACTGAAAGCTGTTCGAACAACTTCTGCACAAGAAAAGATAGAGGGAGCACATAGAGATGGGTAGGAGACACAGAGATATGGTATCAATGGGAACCCCACCTTTGACACTGCAACCTGCAGGAGGGAGGGATATCACCGAGGGCCCTGCATGCAGACTCAGCCACCCTGGGAAACAGTGAAAAACAGTGGTATTAAAGGGCATCTAGACTATATGTGAAGGAAATCCATTTACTAACCCTAGAGCATCTGCCAGATGGGCAGGGAACTGCTGGAACTCTCTCCAGGGTTGGAGATGCTGCATTTTTTACATTCCTCCTCCACCTTGATAGCATCAGTGGGAACACAGTCCAGGCATTCTAGCCAGCTTGTCAAGGCTGTTCCAGAGTGCCACAGGGCCCTGGCCCACACCAGCTACAGCCATCCCCCAAAGGCATCCCTGGCACAGCATCCCCTGGGTTCCCCTGCCCATGCCCATCCAAGCTCCAGCTATCTTGCCAAGGCTGACCCATCAGGGCACACACTAGAATCCCAGGCTTACACCTTTTCTAACTCTAGCCATCCCACCAAGGCAGCCCCAATGCAGCATGCCCTGGGACCTCTGCCCTGGTTCACACCCATTCCGTCTCCAGCCAGCCAAATCTGCCCAGAACATGCAGTCTACATGGGGGATGTACCTACACAATACCATGCCTTCAAGACTGGGAGAGGGAGGTAACTGTTTCACCTAATTCATAGAAACAAACACAGAAAATAAACAAATTGAGGAGACAGAGGAATATGTTCTAAACAAAAGAGTAAGATAAAACCCCAGAAAAAAACGCTAATGAAATGGAGATAAGTAATTTACCTGATAAAGAGTTTAAGATAATGTTCATAAAACTACTCACCAAATTTGGGAGGAGAGTGAAGGACAAAGAGCTAGAAAATATAAGAAAGAACCAATCAGAGCTGAAGACTACAGTAACTAAAATGAAAAACATGTACTATAGGGAATCAACAGCAGAATAGATGATACAGAAGAATAGATCAGAGATGTGGAAGACAATAGTGAAAATCACCCAATCAGAACAGCAAAAAGAAAAGGGAATTTAAAGAAAAAAGAGAATAGTTTAACAAACTTCTGGGACATGAATAAGCATAATAATATTTGCATTATAGGGGTCCCAAAAGGAGAAGAAAGAGAAAGGGATAGAAAACTTATTTGAAGACCAATGGCTGAAAACTTCCCTAATCTAGGGAAGGAAACAGATATCCAGGTCAAGTAAATTCAGCGAGTCCCAAACAAAATGAAGCGAAAGAGATCCACACCAAGACATATAAATAAAATGGCAAAAGTTAAAGAGAGAATTTTAAAGGCAGCAAGAGAAAAGCAAAGAGTCACATACAGGGGAACCCTCATTAGGCTTTCTGCTGATTTTTCAGAAGAATTTTGCAGGCCAGAAGGGAGAGGCATGATATATTTAAAGTGCTGAAGGGAAAACACTTAAAGTCAAGAATACTCTACCAGGTAAGACTGTCATTAAAAATTGAAGGAGAGGTAAAGCATTTCCCAGGCAAGCAAAAACTGAAGGAGTTCCTCACCACTAAACCAGCCTTACAATAAATGTTTAAGGGCCTTTAAGTGGAAAAGAAAAGGCCATAACTAGAAATAAGAAAATAAATGAAAAAAATCTCACTGGTAAAGGCAAATTATATAGCAAAGGTAGGGCATCAGCCACATTTAGTATATAAATTAAAAGACAAAAGTAGTGAAATCAGCTATAACCACAATAAGTAGTTAAGGGATACACAAAATAAAAAGTTGTGAAATATGACATCAAAAACATAAACGTGGGGGAGGAAGGTAAAAATGTAGTATTTTTAGAATACATTTGAACTTAATCCACTATTAGCTTAAAGTAACTGCTATATGTATAGGTTGATATTTATGGACCTCATGGTAACCACAAAGTAAACCATACAGTAGATAAACAACAAATAACACTAAACAGATTTGTCAAACCACAAGGGAGGGACCATGAAAAAAAAGAGAGAGGGCCTAAATAAATAAAGTCAGAAGTGAAAGAGAAGTTATAACCAATAATGCAGAAATACAAAGAATCATAGAAGACTACTATGAACAATTGTATACTAACAGCTTGAACAACCTAGAAAAAATGGATGAAGTCCTAGAAACATACAATTTTTCAAGACTGAATCAGGAAGAACTAGAAAATCTGAACTAGGCTGATTACTGGTAATGAAATAGAAAATGAATCAGTAATCAAAATAACTCTCAACAAACAAAAGTCTAGGACCAGATGCTTTCATTGGTGAATTCTGCCAAACATTTAAAGAAGATATGATAATTCTCAAACTATTCTAAAAAAAGTGAAGATGAAGTAATGCTTCCAAACTCATTCTATGAGGCCAACATTACCCTGATACCAAAGTCAGACAGACACTATAAAAAAAGAAAATTACAGGCCAGTATCTCTGATGAAAATAGGTGCAAAGATCCTCAACAAAATATTAGCAAATTGAATTCAACAATACATTAAAAGGATCATACACCATGATCAAGTGTGATTTATCCCAGGAATGCTGGGTGGTTCAGTATTCTAAAATGAATGTGATATACTACATTAACACAATGAAGGATAAAAATCATATGATCATCTCAATAGATGCAGAAAAAGCATTTAACAAAATTCAACATCCATTCATGAAAAAACTGTGAACAAAGTGGGTATAGAGCGAATATACCACAACATAGTAAAGGACACGTATGACAAACTCACAACTAACTTAATAATCAATGGTGAAAAGCTGAAAGCTTTTCCTCTAAGAGATGAGGAATAAGACGAGGAGGCCCACTCTTGTCACTTTTATCCAGGTTAGTAATGGAAGTCCTAGCCACAGCAGTCAGACAAGAAAAAGAAATAAAAGTCATCCAAACTGGAAAGGAAGAAGTAAAACTGCCACTATTTGTAAGTGGCTTGATACTTTTTATAGAATACCCTCAAGACTCCACCAAAAAACTATTAGAACTAGTAAATGAATTCAGTAAAGTTGTAGGACGCATAATTAATGTACAGAATCTGTTGTATTTCTACATACTAATAACAAACTATCAGGAAGAGAAATACCAAGAAAATAATACCATTTATAATTGTATCAAAAACACCTAGGAATTCATTTAACCAAGGGGGTGAAAGACCTGTACTCTGAAAATTGCAAGACATTAATGAAAGAAACTGAAGATGACACAAATAAATGGAAATATATACAGTGTTCATAGATTGGAAGAATTAATATTGTTAAAATGTTCATACTACCCAAAGCAATCTACAGATTCAATGCAATTTCTATTAAATACCCATGCATTTTGCACAGAACTAGAACAAAGTATCCTAAAATTTGTATGGAACCACAAAAGACCCTGGAAATCCAGAGCAGTCTTGAGGAAGAAGAATGAAGTGGGAGGTATCATGCTCCCTAATTTCAAACTATACTACAGAGCTATAGTAATCACAGTAGTATGGTACTGGCACAAAAACAGACACATGATCAGTGGAACAGAATAGAAAGCCCATGAATGAATCCATGCTTACATGATCAATTGAGCTATAAGAAAGGAGGCAAAATATATAATGGGGAAAAGAGTCTCTTCAATATATGATGTTGGGAAAATTGTCCAGTTATATGGTAGGACTACCATACAGTTGGACAGCTATATGCAAAAGAATGAAACTAGACCAATTTTTCACACCATATACAAAAATATACTCAATGTGGATTGAGTTAAAGACTTAAATGTAAGGCTTGAAATCATAAACTCCTAGAAGGAAACGTGGACAGTATGCTCTTTGACACTGGTCTTGGCAATAATCTTTTGGATGTATCTCCCCAGGCAAGGGCAACAAAAGCAAAAATAAACAAATGGAGCTATATCAAACTAAAAAGCTTTTACACAGCAAAAGAAACCATCAACAAAATAAAAGGGCATCCTACTGAATTGGAGAAGATGTTTGCAAATTATATCTGATAAGGGGTTAATATCCAAAATATATAAAGGACTCATATAACTCAATATCAAAGAACAAACAAACAACCTGATTAAAAATTGGGCAGAAGGGGCTTCCCTGGTGGCGCAGTGCTTGAGAGTCCGCCTGCCGATGCAGGGGATGCGGGTTCG
>NW_006771143.1:1148528-1189993 GCF_000442215.2 Lipotes vexillifer
AAAAAAAAAAAAAAAAAAAAAAAAAAATTGGGCAGAAGACCTGAATAGACATTTTCGAAAGAAGACATACTGTTAGCCAGAAGGCACATGGAAAGATGTTCAATATCACTAATTATCAGGGAAATGCAAATCAAAACCACAATGAGATACCACCTCATACCTTTCAGAATGGCTATAATAAAAAAGACAAGAAATAATAGGTGTTGGTGAGGATGTGGAGAAAAGGGAACCCTTGTGCACTGTTGGTGGGAAAATAAATTGGTATAGATCCTATGGAAAATAGTATGGAGGTTTCTCAAAAAATTAAAAATAGGACTACCATACAGTCCAGCAGTTCCACTTCTGGGTATTTTCCAAAAGGAATGGAAACACTAACTTGAAAAACTATATCCACTTAATTGTTCATTGCAGTATTATTTACGAGAGCCAAGATATTGGTGCAACCTAAGTGCTGAGGCATAGATGAATGAAGAAGATATGGTTATATAAATATACAATGGAATATTATTCAGCTGTCAGAAGAATGAAATCTTGCCATTTGCAACAAAATCGATGGACCTGGGGGTATTATGCTAAGTGAAATAAGTCACATAGAGAAAGACAAATACCTATGATTTCACTCATATGTGAAATCTAAAAAATAAAAACAAATGAACAAACATAACAAAACAGGAACAGGCTTATAGGTATAGAGAACAAACTGGTGGTTGCCAGAGGATGTGTGTGGGGTGGGTGAAATAGTTAAAGGGGTTTAAGGGGTACAGATTTCCAGTTATAAATAAGTCAATGGGATATAATGTACAGCATGGGGAGTATAGTCAATAATATTGTAACTTTGTGTGGTGACAGATAGGAACTAGACTTATTGTGGTGATCATTCCATAATGTGTAAAAATATCAAATCACTATGTTGAACACTCAAACTTATATAATATTGTAAGTCGTTTATACTTCAATTAATAAAAGAACAATTATAAACTGCAGGGTTTGCCATCTTCCCTAGGCTTTTAATTCTGTATCAGTCAGGATTCAACTGGAGAAGAAAGAGTAGGAATATAGATTTATTTTATTTATCTATAATACAAATCAAAGGATTAATTACAGGGAATTAGCTTGTGGGACTGGATAAACAGTTCTTGCAGGGCTGTCTTTGTGTCTGGTGCTGGCTTGACATTAACAGGATAGGCAGTCAGAAAGAGACAATCACCAGCAGACTGGAATCCCATGAGGATGAGCTAGAACCTCATAAGGATAGACCGAAATCCATGTTTGTTCTTGCTGCTTCTGACAATGGGTAGTCTGCAGTAGCTGAGGCCGTGCCTTACAGAACTAAATACACATACCTGACCCAAGTACTGCTTCATACCAGTGAGATCAGTCCCCAAACTGGAAAGTGTATATGCTACAAAATGGCTACTGCCTCTCTTTCTCCTCGCAAATCTCCTCTCTTGGCTTTGAAAGGATTTTTTATCCAATCTGGGCGTCCTGTTCTACAATTTTCATTATTTTCACAGAAGCAAGAGAAGAGGCCCCTTGTTCTTCAATCACACTTACTTGGTCAATTTCTCATCTTGGTGGGTAAGCCTCAGGAAACTTAGCTTGTTGGTGAAAGCAACATCATTGTGTCAGTTATGCTCCTGAATATTTATGCTATCCAAACTCCATTGGCTCTTCACTGCTCATTTCCCAATCTTTTATTATTCCATAGTGATGACATACTACCGTGTCTTTCCAAGGCTTTCTCATACTTCTCAAGCTCTCAAATTCAGCCTCAATCTTCTAACTCTCAGACTATAACCTTGTCTCTTCCATCTCAGAGAATATAGGAAATAAAATCATGTGAAATCTCCGAATTTCTTTTCCTTCCTTGTGGCCTCAGAGCAAAAGTATCCTGAATCCTTTCCTATGCAAGTTACTTTTCTAAAACTGGTAATGGGACCTTACTACCTCAGTGATCTCTTCTTCCTTTTGAATCTTTAATTTCTTCCCCTCCATTAAACTAACAAACATGTTGACATCATCCCTTTCCTTAAAAATGTATCTTGAATCCCACCCCTATTCCCTTTTTTAAACTAGCTTCCACCACAACCACTCTATGAAAAGTCCTAAAACCAGATAACTCCTAATTGGCAAATCTAGCAGCCTCTTTCTGTTGTCTTCATCCCTGGCCTTTCTGCAACCTGTGGCCAAGTTTCCGTCTTGATACTGTCATCCTGGATCACTCCCTAGTCTCCTTTGCCATCTCCTCCTTCTTTACCCAGCACCTAAATGTAGGCTTCTCTAGATTCTCAAGGTTCTTTCTTTGGCCTACTTTCTCTAAGCTGATCCTTCTGTGATCCCTTAAGATTTCAAAGGGCTCCCTTATGAGAATGACTAGAATAGTAATGTCCAAGAGAGATAAAATGCATGCCACATATGTGATTTTAATTTTCCTGGAGGCCACCATACAAAAAGTAAAAGAAAAATTAACATACTGTATTTAATTTGGTATATCCATATTAAATATTTTAACATGTAATCAACTAAAATTATTAATGGAATAGTTTACATCCTTTATTTGTACCAGGTCTTTCAATATCCAGTGTGTACTTTACACTTAGAACACATCTCAGTTGGGACTAGTCCCATTTTAAGCACTCAGTAGTCTCATGAGGCTAGTAGGCACTGTCTTGGACATTCCACCTCTGGAATCTACAAGCCTGTCCTGAATTCTGATTACCAGAGCTGGAATCCAACTGCTACTAGGATCTAACATTCATCCTTTTGTATAATCTATCACTCAAAATGGTGGCAATTATCTGTAAAAATACAAGGCAAAGATTTTACTCCATTGCTCACATATCTTTATGGCTTTCTACTTGCCTAATGAAAGGCAGCATGATAAGCATAAATCTTGGAGTCACAGAAAATTAGATTTGAATCCAAGCTTCACTGCTAACTTGCATGTAATTTAGAAGTTACTTAAACTTCATGAGATTGTTTTCTCATCTAACATGGGGAAATAATACTTCCTTCTGGGTTTGTTATAGGAAGATGTTGTTATTATTTCTCACACAGTGCACGACCCAGAGTAATATCATAATAAATGGTAACTAGGCCATTAACATAACGTTCAAGTTTTTCCAGGCTCTGTTCCTAAATACCTTCCCAGTCTTGTGTCCTACTCTGAGATCCAGCCCTGTACTCTCATGAATCTATGCATTCATTCCTTCATTCATTAAAAAACATAGCCACTGTGAGCTAGGTCCCATGACTAAAACTTTCTTTAAGGAGTTCATTTATTCATTCATTTGTTCATTCAAGACAAATTGATTAAACATAGACTTTGTGCTAAAACAGACAAAACATTTGCTCTCAAGGAATTTACATTTTATTTGGGAAGACAGAAAACAAAGAGTAAATATAATTAATTAGAAAATGATTTAGTGTGGTAGAAGCCTACAGTGCTGTGCGGAAAAATAAAGTAGAATGGAGTAAGCGAGATCGGAGTGGAGAGGATTCTTTTACCCATTGTAAGTCCCTGGATACAACAGTTTCTCTTATGCATCCTCAATAGTGCATAACAAGTGTTTTGAACATAATCACTAAATAGAGAACAACTGAATTCAGTGGGAATGCTTGGGGAAATGAGATCTAATTTCTAACTAAACAGTTGTAGACCTGCACTTTATGAACACTTTTTAATTCAAATTGGAGCCCTTTTGGTATTTTGTAGCAGGGTTCTTAGAGCTGACATTTTAATGGGTACCTTTGTTTCCCCACAATTTTAGCCCTTCAGGTGGGGTATAGCGAAATAAGTATATGAGTGAGGTTACGGATCCTGTGCCATTTGGAACTGAGCACTCATGTAACTATGGATAGTTTTAGCTCCATGTTGCATTATATTAATAAGCATTATGCAAAAAAACATGGTGGGGCTGGTAGTTGGTCCAAAAATTTTGGAGTTTTGGGAGTAAGCAAAGTCGAGCAGCCTTAAATATGTGAATGTATCTTAGACTCTCCAAGAAGACTGTTGCATGTTAACCGCAGAAATCCTGATACATGGAGGAATTAGAGTTCAGGTAAATGCACATTTGGAAATGATATTCTAAAAAACAAATGGTAATGCAGTTAGAAGTGTTTAGACTATAAATAGAATGGTCATATAATTTATCTTCGAAAACAGACATTTTTGAGAATAAAATATCACTGTTAATAATTATGTCAGGAAAACAGGCATCAACCAGGATTGTCCCCAGTAAATTGGAACATGTGGTCACTGTGTTTATAGTTCATCTTACATTCATATCTTTCCCCAAATACGTTTTCCTCTTAGTTTCTCCAGCTCCCTTGAGAGGTGGGTCCAAGTGGAAGAAACCCTGTATGAAAAGAAGTAGTAATAGCTGTGCACTCCTTTTGGAGGAATATCTTTTGAAATCTTTAGTAACAAAATGTGCCATAAAAGAGAAAATTAAAACTTTGAGGAAATATGTATTAGCCTTTTCAAGCAAAATAAGGAAATGTATCATCCCTGAAGATATTAATTTAGTGAGACTTTTCAACTTAAGGAATTGTTTTGGTTACCTTTCCAGAGCTATTATAAAATAGTTAATTTTAGCTATATTGATGTATCTGTGGCTGTGTTTGATATGGACATAGACCACTATCAATACCTGTGAAGTAAGGTTTAAACGTTTTAAAAAATATGAATAATAATGTAAAGTTCATGAAACAGTAAAATAAATTTTTCTTTTTAATGAATATATCAGCACTCACTTTCATATTTACATTTTGTGCATCTCAGTGTAAAAATCTACACTAGGGCTTCCCTGGTGGCGTAGTGGTTGAGAGTCCGCCTGCCGATGCAGGGAACATGGGTTCGTGCCCCGGTCCACGAAGATCCCACATGCCGCGGAGCGGCTGGGCCTGTGAGTCATGGCCGCTGAGCCTGCGCATCCGGAGCCTGTGCTCTGCTATGGGAGAGGCCACAACAGTGAGAGGCCCGCATACTGCAAAAAAAAAAAAAAAAAAAAAAAAAACTACGCTAAACTAAGGAACAGATCAAACTCCACTCTTCTGCGTCAAGTTCTATTTCTGTTCTTCATATTAACACACAAAGCCAACCAGTAACTTGCCATTCTCAGAGTGGAATTCAGTATTCCTTACACTAATTATAGTCTTCTTTCAGGAAACAATTTTTAAACTCAGCATCTAAATTCAGGATCATTGAGCACTTAAAAAAAAGAACCTTATTCAGAAGTGCTTCATAGCTAAATGGGGTAATATTTTTATAGAGTTTTGGATAAATGTTTTATGACTCTTGGAAGAGAAAAGTTCTAATTTTATTAAAGAACATTTTGTCCTCACATCTCCTTTCCAAGTTCAATAAATAGAGAAAGCCCCCAGTACAAAGGCATGAGGTGCCTATGTATTCACCAGAACATAATTATTTTAAGGAGACAGTAATATTTGTAACATTTAAGGAAATTCATTATTAAAGTAAAAACTTCTCTGAGTTGAGTTACAGGATAATCACAATGTAGTTTTTCTGAAACAGCATGAACATCATGAGTTGCATTTTCTGTTTCCTTTGACCTGATAGTCTGATTGTCTCTAAATGAGGCAACTGGCCTTGACATGTATAGACAGAGCACATGGTTACCCTGGCAACAGGTACCATGGACCACATGTGACCCCTCTCCAAAGAAAATCTATGCCTCCTTTTTAAAACATAAAACAAAACAAACAAATCTGCTGTCTCCTACTTAAAGCAAAACAAAATCACTTTTTTTAAAACACTAACAGAAAAAGATATTCCCAACCAATTTCAGCTTCTTTATTTGGCAGATTGTTTTACTGTGGATTTTGAAATGGATCATCATCACTTCTTTGTGTTAATTTCATCACTGTGAATAATCCAGTTGATTGGGCAGATATAAAGTACTAAAACCCCTTTCTGGTATTCACAGTCCAAAGATCCAGCAGAGGGAGCCCACACATTATTGTTGTTTTGTAAATGTCAGTCTAAAATGATGATATAATTTTAAGTGTTCTAGTATTAAAACTTTTGATACTTTTGGATTCTAGGATATCTACCCAACTAAGTATAAATAACGTTATTTTGTTATTGTTGCTGTTTAAATCTACTTAAGTGCCAGTATTTCTTAACTTTTAATGTTTATGTAAGTAAACAATTTTTAGATCTGTTTTATGCACCAATTCATGATTACCCTGTGGGACAGATCTAACCTTTATTTCAGATTTCCCAAAGTTTTTAGCCATATCCACCGCTCCATACACACACATCCCCCAAAATATGTGGCTACAGACAACCGGGGCACACCCATGAAAAATATCATGGAACCGTTTTTTAACTGAGAACAAAAAACATGAGGAATCCCTAGTTGGTTCCATAAAAAGAACACAGGTGGTTTACATGGCATTGTTTTCATGTCAAGAAAGACGTCTTTGAAAATGTCATGTCTTCCATAGGAAGCTGTGGGATTCCAGGGCCTGCCTTGCTCCCAGAAGACACACAGAAATTCTGGGTGTTGTTCATCAACCAAGGGAAAATTATTTGCCCAATCATTCCTTCAGAGATATTAATTGATTTCCTTCTCTGTTCGAGTTACTGTTTCAAGTGTGGAGAACATAAACATATTAAAAATAGCCACCATTTATTGTGTTGTTATGATGATATAGATACTGCGCTACGTTCTCTCTTCTAAGCCTTGCAATAACTAATTTACAGATGAAAAACATCTCAGAGAACTTAAATACATTGCCTATGGTCCCAAGGTTGTAAGTACAGAGCTTGAATTTGAATGCAAGTCTATAATTCCCTGAAGTATACACTGGTAACCACTATAAAACTTTGCCTTCCTAGACTGAAGAGATTCACAGCCTATCAACTTAACTCTTGTTTCTACTGAAACAAGAATTTCTTGTCCTTAATGCAAAGACTTCTAGAAAGAAAAATGGAAAGTGGATAATATTTGAGTATTTATCATGAGCCAGTTGCCATGCTAGATGCCTTATATGTCTCATTTAATCTTTATAGCAACCTTCATAGGTACATATTATCCCCACTTTACAGGTGAAGAAATGGAGGCCCAGGAGATTTACCCAAGATGATACCGTGAACCCTGAATTTGAATCTAGATCCTTCTGATTGTAAAATCTTCATTGTCATCCTGCCTGTACTTACACAATTATTTCTTCCAAGCAGTTCCTCAAAAAAAAAAAAAAAAAAAAAAAAAAAAAAAAAAAGAAAAAAGAAAAAAAAGGTTTCTCAAGTAGTTATTTGGAGTTAGCTCATAGTAAGAAGTATTTTTAAGGAAACTTTTAAAGCCTAAACTCAAATATTCATTCACAGTTAAGTTGTTGTTGTTGTTGTTTGTTTGTTTTTTTGCGGTATGTGGGCCTCTCACTGTTGTGGCCTCTCCCGTTGTGGAACACAGTCTCGGGACGCGCAGGCTCAGAGGCCGTGGCTCACGGGCCCAGCTGCTCCGTGGCATGTGGGATCCTCCCGGACCGGGGCACAAACCCGTGTCCCCTGCATCGGCAGGCAGACTCTCAACCACTGCGCCACCAGGGAAACCCTCATAGTTACGTTTTTTGAGGTATATATACATATATATATGCCTACATTAATTTTTAAAAACATGATTTGTTTTGCATTCATCAGTTGATCTAAACATTAACTATTAATTGAAACGAAGAATCATAGAGTTTAAAAACTGCAATGGGCTTTAGTACTCATTTAGTCTGATTCTCTTAGTTTATTAGTGAGAAAGCTGAGACCCAGAGAAATTGTGACTTGGTTGGTTTCCTATCATTAATCAGTGACAACACAGAACTACCATTCTAACCCAGGAAAGTAGCATTTCCCTACTCTGTTTCAAAAAGAATTTAAGATGAATTATATTAGAAACAGATCTAATCCTCGAGTCTTAACCTGGGTCATAACCTGATGTTGAGTTTAGAAAGTTAAAGTCATTTTTATGAGGCCAGTGCTGGATTGTACTCATAGCGTGAAAATAAAAATTAAGGTAAGTTTTATCCAGAGTTAAAAAAGAAAATTGATTCACAGCTCAAAATCTAATAAAATTAGTTTCAAAATTCTTTTAAGATCAAACTAATGAGCCAAAGACAATAAAATTTACGGAGATTTTTATTTGAGTAAAACAGCAAGTTGAGCCATATAATGAATATTAAAACATTAAGTTCAGAAGACAATGTGATTATGTCACTGGTTTATAATATTCCACCACTGATTTGAGCTATATATTTATGTATATTGTACATTTTAATTAAGCATTAAATACAGTTTTTTTTTGTGACTCCCTTCTGTCATTTGCAAATGGACTGTTTCCACAGGTAAGTTTCAAAGCACACAGAAAGCACATATGCACAAGTGTACACGTGCACACACATAGTTTTTAAAGCAATCCATGACACCTTTGCCATGTGCTTACAGTCACAGTAGCAAATTTGGTAAGTGAAGACAGGACAGCAGCTAAATCCTGATGAGATCCTGACCCGTGATATCTTGAACAGTTCTGAAAAAGTCAAGTCTCTTCTGGGCTAAAGCTGTCTCGTTGGAAAGACAAGTTAGTTTTCAGAGGTCTTACTTTCATAAAGGTCCTCTAATCCTGTCAACATATTCAGATGTCCATGATATGATCTCATGGACAAGTGATCAAGTGTAAGAAAGTCTGACTGAGCCTCAACTATGTTATTGGTTGAGTATATACCTCATAAACTTTCAGAACTCGCCTGTGGCAGAGAAAAATTAGTCAACCACAAAGTAATCATTGTATGCTAGAAGCTATTCAAAAGAAATTGTGGATACAGCATATAGAGTAGCTTACAAGCCATTGGAGGAAATAAGGCCAATGGAAAAGTACCCAAGATCACAGACATTAAAAAAACAAAACAAAACTTAAAAACAATGTTTTAACTGTATTGTCATCCTGCTTTTAGTTATTTTTTATTTGTTCCCCATAGCTTAGTCCCTGATAATTGTAGACTTTCCATAATTGTTGGTTGAATGGATAAAAACTAGCAGCCAATATTTGCTGAGTGCTTTCTGTGTGCCAAACATTATAGTGAGAACTTCTGTCTACATTATCACACTTAAACCACATGGTAATTCTATGAAGTATAGTTGTGGAAACTGAGACTTCTGTTACATACTCAAGGTCACCCAGTGAGTGAGGAAGTCAGGATTTGAAGCAAGATCTGTTACCCAGGGTGGTGCTTTTAATAACTAGGAAATGAGTCCTTAAAGCAGATTAAAGTTGGAGGGTTTCCATCAGGAGCTAAACTGTTGGTGTACTCTCTAGTTCTGTTCACATAAACTTTATTTTTTTTTCAATGGCAGTGATTATAGCATGATCATACTGTTGCTACAATTTTTACTGGCTTATGTAAGATATTTTATTTGGTTTTCTATAAATGCCTCCTTAAGGAACATAGGGACACTGGACTTAAATGTAATTTCAGGTCACTGGTTGACCCAGCTCCAAAAATTCCTGTGAAAATGTTGCTTCCCACGGGTAAAAGATACATTCAGGATATAGGAACTGGTGTACAACATTTTAATTCTTGCCACAAAGCCCAGAGCTTCTGTGCATAAATGGACTTTGGATCATATTATGTTATAGCAACCTATCACCTTGGCACCTGGTTATTACCTTACTGACATTTAAATTCCAGGAGAACTAGAAAAATTACTTTTTTTTTCACTAAATAGTATTTTAAACAAAACTTAACTCCAAAGTGGGATTTGGAGTTCACCTCTGAGCTAATGGAAATGTGAAGAAGGTCTAAGACCAAGGTCAAAGTGGTCAAATAGCTTGGAATTTAGTCTGATATTTTTTCCTTGTTAATTGAAAAAGGGATTATTTTCTCTTGCCAGTGAGTGGCTCTTGGGTTGGGAATATTGTATAACCTAAGAAACCATCTTAATAAATTAGTCAGGAAACACATTGTTCGAACAATCTTATTTTTTGGCCTGTGGGGAGAATGTATGGCTAAGTGATCCAGGGGGTAGGATAGGGCAGGAAATTTACAAGATGAATGTTGGAGAATTGTATTCTTAGTGCATTCAGGATCCATCATAATTTATTGCACTGATGAAATTCCCATAAAACAACTTCTGGTATGTTGGATCTATAGAAGATATTTATCACCATTTTAGAATAGCTTACTACCTCGAAAAATCATTTGTTACACAACTGGATAAATTAGTATTTCTTCCTGACTCTCCTTCCATGATGCCATACAACAAATTGGCTCTATCTTTTTTATCTTGAGTTCCATTTTCTCACAGGATACAAGTTGAGACAAAATATGTCCTAACTAACTGGCTGTTTCTCTGTAGATAGCCTCTTTAATTTGTTATAAATATGACTGAGTATCTTGCTTAGTCCAAGTTAGTCCTTTGAAAGCCTGGGTTGAATGTGATTTTCAAGAGACAGTCATCCTGAGATGGAATCTAGAAACAACTAGATTAAGCCACCTCTTTAATCACAGAATCTCCTGTTTGAAAAGTACCTCAAAGGTCACACAGTACAACCACATTAACTATAGTTTACCATTAACTACAATCAGTTAATATTCATCGAATAGTTGCCAGCACCTATGCTCCAAAGTTGTTTAATTAAAAAATAAACATTTTAATTTTATGTCCTCTGCTTTTGTTGTCACTGCATAACCCCTGAAACAGTTCCTGCTCAATGCTGTTTGATGCAGCATGATAGTGGTCAGGCAGGGAACATGTCTGTGGAAAGTTTGATGGTAGTATAGTATTGTGTGACCACTGATAAGCTGTTTTGCCTTGTAACCAAGCAAAGGGGCTTCTCAGGAGACAGGCTGTCTGGATTTAAACATAGCTCTGATGTTTGCTAGCTCTGTGATCTCCAGTGCTATACCAATGTCTCTAAGTCTTAGTGTCCTAATATATCAAAAGGGGTAGCAATGCACTGACCTTACAAGCTTGTTGTAAGGGTCAAATGCAATAATATACATACATGACTTAGCATAGCACCTTACCCACTGTATGTACTCAATTCATGCAGCTATGGTTTATAGCATTATTACTGTTATTATTCACACTATGGCCTTTGTGACAGCATAGTACCTGCCACATAATAGGTGCTCAGCATATATTTATGAAGTGAGTGAATGAATACATGAAGGAGATATCTTCTTTACTATGAGGTAAGTCAGTTAGCATTAGTGAATAGTCAGTGCAAATGTTTGTTTTACGTTACACCTGTGGGCCCAACCCGTACTCATAAGTAATAAGGCTGTCAAACTTGGTCAATAATCTCTGCTTACTCTTGGAACTCTAGATCTTGAATACAAGGAAGCTGAGGTTTAAGGGGAAATGTGGCATGAGGTCAATTTACCCAGAAGAAAAGCTGTCATCTTTGATGTACAGCTGAACATAGGAGGCTTGGCTCAGACCTGCTTCATGGCCCAAACAGGTTTGGTAGGTTTGAAGCAAATAAAATTTAAAAAACAGCTGTTGTTTAAATAAGGTCATGCAAAGACATGGATTCAGTGTCTTTACATTGATTTTAGTTAGTGTTTATATTTCAAGACCCAAAGTGGTGTTGGCTAATTTCCACAGTAGAAAATTGCCCTGGTGAATATTTTCAAGCAGTTTCTTTTCCTTCCTCATTCTTAGTAAAGAAAAAAAATATTTAAATATCTGATATGAATGATTGAAACAAGCAAATACAAATGATAAGGAAAACTTTATTGCAAATCAACAATAACATTACTAAACAAAATGACATTAATTAAATAAGATGCATACCATAAAGTTAAAAAAAAGTTTTTCAAATATATTTTTGAAATATTGAGGGATTATTATATTTTATAAATTCTTTAAAACTTTATATTATTATCTGTTACTTTCATTATGGGTTGGTTTATTTCAGTTCAACAACTAGTTTTTGAGCACTTACTCTGTACTAATGATTTGGTCCCTGAGGAGACTGCACAAATGGGGGAAATAAAGCTAGTTTTAGTTAAAAGATGGTAAGTGCTATGACGAGTAGGAGGACATTGTGAGAGAAACCAAACATAGGTTAGAAAGGTCAGAAGAAGTTTCCTAGAGGAGATGAAACTTGAGACATGTTTTGAAAGATGAGTAGGGGTTAGTCAGAAGGTGGAAGTGGGTGGTGGGTTTAGAATAGGGCATTTCAGGTAATGGGAGCCAAAGACACATGGGAAGAAACATGCTGCTCATGAGGAACGGCAAGTCATACAGGATTCTCAGGATGTGAAATGTAGGGTGGAGAGGGCAGAAAATAAGACAGGAGTAGTGGACTGGGTCAATCCACTTACTTTACTTCCTTTCTTTATTTCAAATCACAATATGCCAGCATTCTCAAACTGTGTTCCACTGCTTGTTAGTAGCGGTTACTTTGGAAAAAAAGAGATCGTGAGTCAAATGCTTGTGGGATATTCTGGGTTATACAATGTTATGTGTTTCTTTACTTCAGGTCTTTTTAGGACCTTTATTAATGTCAGTGGCCTTTATGATGTTGTAATAGAAGGATATAATATGCAGCATTTTCTAAACTTACTTGAACACAGATCATCTTGTAGGATTTGTGTTTCATGGAATGCACTTTTGACAACCACTGCTATAGACAATAGGGAGTCTGAAAATAATTTAAATATGGGAGTATAGCTCATTCTAGTAGAAAAGCAGAAGAAGGATGTGAAAGGGGAAAAATTAGATGCATTCATTATGATGTCACTGTCATAGTCCTGGAGTGGCCCGGAGAGAGATGGGACAGGCCCTACTTGCATCAGTAGACAACAATAATGAAGAGAAGGTGATTGGTTGAGAAGCACTTAGGAATCTATGGGAAACACAGATCTGATGATTGCCTTCTCCTATTTAATTAGGTTAAAATCATCAGGATTAGGCAATTGATTGCATGTAAAGGGTGAGGAGAGGATGAATGAATCTATAATGACTCAGGTTCCTGATTTGGGAAAGTTGGTGACAAGTGGTACTTTCACTGAGATCTGAAATACTAGAGGAACAACTTGGAACTAAGAGTAATGGGAAGGAGACCTTTAGACACATTAATGTGCCTAGGGAACAAGTTGAATATTTTAAGTGGATGCGGGAGACATGAGTATACAGTGGTAGTGCAGTCCCTGTGAGTGGATAAGGTTACTCATCCAGGGAGGAACATGTACCATTTTACCAGAAAGCAATTTGCAAAAGCTATCCTTTTCAGGGAATTGCTTTCAGAGAATTAGCCACTTAGAACATTGCCTTTTGGCTGATTATACATTGGCAAATTGTCTATAGGCAAACTGACCTAGAGCCACCAGGAAAACTGTAGAGCATGCAGGGACTTCAGGAAAAAATGAACATTTGAATTAAGAGACAGCAGAGAAAAAAAGGAAGCTCATAAAAGAGAAATGAAGGGCTATGGAATGCCACCATATTTTCACTGGTGTGATAATTTGTACAGCCAAACAAATATTTATGTAAAAAATGATTGCCTCAACAGAAGACTTAATACCAAACTGTTTTAAGTTGCAAGCTAGCTGGGAAGTTGTGCTTGTTCTGTAATGTGCTTAAATAAATGGTCCAAGGTCAGGATCAACTGAACTTCTTTATTTCTATCAGGAGTCCACTGTAACCCATGTCACCCATTGCTATTATGTATTTTTAACATAGCTCAAACTAAACCTAGATCTTACTGCCTATAATAGTGATGGCCATACATAGACAGACACATTACATGCATATAACAGCAGCCAACATGTTTCAAGATGGAAATAATATGACTATTTTATTTTTGAGATCTCTTGTTTAAATAAGAAATGATGATGATTCTTGGATTCTAATTTTGTACTCTTTAGTAAACTCATGGGTTTCTTTAGCAATGACCAGTTATCTTCAGAATTAACTCTCATATAGCTTCTGCTGGGCTAAGACCTGTTCCTAGGATCTCAGGTTGTCACCAAAGAATAAGTGTGTGGCCTTGTGTGGGGGTACTGTGTGGCCAGTAGAATAAGCAGAAGACAGGGTTTCTAGTCTCAAGGTTTGCTTATTAAATTATCTTTAGTTTTATTTAATGTTATTTTATTGTGATAACATGAGATCTACCTTTGTAACAAGTTTTTAAGTGTACGATACAGTATTGTTGATTATAGGGACAATGTTGTCTAGCAGACCTCTAGAACTTACTTATCTTGCATAATTGAGACTTTATGCCTGTTGATTAGAAACTCCCCATTTCCCCTTCCTTCCAGTCCTTGGCAGCTACCATTCTGCTCTCATTCTATGAGTTAGGCTATTTTAGATTCCATGTAAAAGTGAAATCATGCAGTATTTGTTCTTCCATGGCTGGCTTATTTTACTTAGAAAAATGTCTTCACAGTTTGGCTATGTTGTCACATATAACCACACACTGGATTGGTTTTAGTGAAAAGGGGGGAAAGGAGTGTATATTGAGTTACTTTTCAAATGGCTATAAAGCAGGAAGGACAAAATAGATCAGAAATCATAGGACAAAAAGCCAGGCATCAATAGTAGCTAGTCATTCTCTGAATTCCCTAAAGTTTGGGTTTCAATTATTTGGATAATTGATGAGGATCCATTCCTTAAATGAAGGTCCTGGGTAGCAAGTGTCTAAAAAGATAAGACAGATACTTGGAAATCATGTTTGAATGATATTAACATCTATAAATTAAAGAAATAGTTCTAACACTTTACCTAAATCCAGGCAGCCAGACATTGGTGTCCTATACATTTATTTTGAGAGTGTGGGACTATTTCCTCCACATTGTCTATGCTATGCCGTTCCAGCCCTGGCGTCTAAGGGCATGCTGTGCCCATCCTCTTATCCATCCAAATTCTATCTGTCTTTTGTCATTTAGCGGAAAATGTCTTTTCTCCATGAAGATTTTCTTGACTCCTCTTGTTAATATCTCATTTCTCTGTATCATTGGTTCATTCAAAAATATTTGTTGAGTGTCACATTTTGTGTCAAGGCTCTATTTTTGCACCAGGGTTATAACAGTGAACAAAACCAAGCCCCCTTTCTCAAGGAACTTATTACATGAACTTACTTGACTAAGAAAATAATCTCTAGATAGATGGAGAGAGAGAGAGAGAGAGATATAAATGGATAGATGGATGGAAGGACAGATGGATAAAAAGATGGATAAATAGAGATATAGTTGATAAAGACTCTAAGGAAAAATAATAGGAGATAAATGAATAATAATAATAATAGGAGATAAATAAAATGACTGGAGAGTGATCAGCATGTGTGTGGTGGTGGGCTGATAGCCAGGATGTTATTGTTATTAGTGTTTACTGCCATAACTGTAAGCTCCTTAAAGAGAAGCACTCTATTCTACTTCTCTTATCCTCTCATCAGTGCCTGAGCACAGGGCTGGATCTGGGTAATAGGCTTAACAGATATTTGTTTATTGACATAGTTTTTCACTTTTAATCCAGATATTTTGGCATCACAGAGGCACAGCTTTAGTTTTCATTGAAATATCAAATTGGTCTAAATAGGCTGGCTTAGAGGTTTGTTTGGTTTCATATTTATATGCAGAGCAATATGCTCTAAATAAATCCAAAGTGATTAAATAACAGTTTTTGGCAGCAGTTTCTCCTTCGTGCTTCTATTTTTTCTTTCTTGGTTTTTTCCCTGATGTCCTCGCATTACTGGGAGATTTCCTAGTGCAATTAGTGTGGCTCTGCCCAGTGACCTTTCACCCTTGCATTGAACAGATGAAAAAGCTAAACCAGAAAGGAAAGGAGGATCACGATAGAGGTTACTGAAGAGCACTCTTTGGGGCTGGGAGGAGTGGGAGTGCATGGGTTACGTTCTCTCATCCTTTTATGCCTCACGCCCTTTAGTTCTCACTAAACCTCTTGCAGAAGGGCACAGACTATGAAAAAGAAAAACTTCTGCCCAGGGAGTTATCAGGGGCAGTGCCAGGAAAAAGAAAAACAGAGTGAGAGAGAGGGAGGAGGGACGGGAAAAAAATAAATCTCAGGGGATCAAAAATGAACCAGGCCAAAAGTTTCACCCAGCTCTTGTATCAGACATGGCATCCCCAGATAGATTTTCTTAAACCCAGTGAACTTTCAGATGGCATTAGAAAGAATTCCATTTGGAGTTTGAGGAGAATTTATAGTATTCTTGGAAAGGGTTTTTAAACATCAGTAGTCTGCAAAGAAAAACAACAATCTGATTTGCTCTGTACTGTTTGCATTTTCCCCCCTATTTATTAATGTAGTCTTACTTTATAAAAACAAATGAAAACTGCACTAATTGGGTCTCTGTGAATACAGACCTTCTGCCTGTGCTAATTTCAACCTCACCATGATCCCTGAGAGGGAGACTTCCCTGTCACAAAGGAAGAAACCCATGTTTGAAGCAATTAAGAGCCTTCCCCAAAGCACACAGCAACTAAGTGTCAGAACAGGGATTTGAACCCAGGTCTTTGGGACCACAGTCAGAGTCCATGAATCTTTTATCTCCTTTAACAAGCATCAAATTGTTCAGGTGAGAAATTATAAGTATAGTATAGTACTGATGGCTGAAAACACTTAACATTATCCCCCATATCAGTCATACACACAGACACAGACACGCACACACACATTGGATATAGAGGGATGTGAATGGAATAAGAGGTCACATTGCCTTATGTCCTTGCCTAGCACTGTACGGGTCTTTTGCCTTATTTCTTTTTACTGCTCTGACTCCTCTTAGGCCATGGGCAAGTAGGCTGGCTTTTACAGTCACGATTATAGTCATGTTTTATTTGGTTTGCCATGTAGGAAATTATCCTGAAGATTTCCAACTCCCTTAAGGTGTCAAATTACCCTACCATGGGATAGGAAGGTACTTTTAATGAAAATCGGGTAAGACTGTCAAGAAAGGGAAGGGAGAAAAGTTTCTACTAAGTAGACTTCAGAAGTAAAGATTAAAAGTGAAAAGTAAAATTTGCTTTTGGTACTTGGATACTGAAATCCTAATTTGGAGCCTTTCATGATACAGATTATGAAAGTATGGTCAAAATATTATGGTGGTGTTCAGCTGGCTTCTAGTTGAAAGCCATTGTGACCTGGGGAAAATCATTGAGTTATAGTTTCCTTATCTATACAAAATAAAGGGACTTATTTTAAATCATTCAATGCCAGAATTTTATGATCTTTTAAAATTTCCCATGTTTAAAATTATGTGTTTTTTGAGCCTCCAAAATGACTCAAGTAATATTCTAAATATTGTTTTAGAATATTTTATTTGAGAACTACCTGAATCTTAGGCTAATTGTACAAGGGGCCTTAACCTGTACATTGTGTTCATAATTCACCTAGAATTGCATGGATATAATTATCCTTACTGCCATGGCTATTTGTAGATCCATTTGGGGTTCATAAGCATGAAGTTTGGAGATTCAGGGCAATAATAGTTGCTCTCTTGCTAAGGAGATGTTGGTAACATTATGCAGTCCATCTATGTAGAAAAGCCTCCCTTAGGACCTTTACCTAGTAAAATTGACAGAGCAACCGGTCAGGAAGCCGACAGCCAGGAGTAGCAGACATACAGGAAATGCAAGGAGAAAACATTTTGCTTCTTCTGGTGAGTAAATGCAACAGCCTCAACCAGACCATTGGAACAGCTGTCATGCTGAGGTCATAGCACAAGGTTACAGGACATGCCATCCAGGAAGCATTACAAGGACAGATAGGTAACACTTCAGCAATGACACAAGATCAGAAAGAAAAGAGATTTTTCAGCTGAGTGGAAGACAGGCATAAGGAAATATTTATAACAATTTCCGGTGTAATCTAGAAATGTTCTGTGGAAGCCATTGAAACTTTGTAGTGAAACTACAGTAATTCTCTGGTCTCAGTTCTTAGTGGGGACTTTGGGTATGCCTGAGAAACAGACATTTTTATCAAACTGAGCTCCAGATAAATGAAATTAATTCAGCAGATGACTGTGCATTTCTGAATTCTCAAGTATTTACTGAACATGGCACCCTTATATTTACATAATGTATTCCACTGGTATTAGAGATGCATGCTGTTTTTTACCATGGTGTATAGCAGTCTGGTAAGATGTGTATCTATGCTTTTCCTCTTTTTAATAGAGGATTCATCAAAATAATGTATATATTTCTTTAAATTCTGCTGTTTAGAAATGTGTTTATCCTATGGTTTTTATGATCTTTCCTTTTAGAAGTTAACTTGAATAATGTTGATGTCAGAAACTTTATTTTCTTGATTTGATTTTTTAAAAATTTTATTAACATTCTTTCTCCCTTCTGAGTAACCCCATAACTGGGAAAGATACAGAATAGTGTATGTGTGGGATTTGAGGGGCATTGCCACTTTGCTTATAGTAGGTCTTAGAGTGTCATATGACAGTCATACTTAAAATGAATTAACTTTAAAAAATATTTTTAGAGGGAATTTTGGTAAATTTGGGGTTGTTGTCTTTTGGGAAATCTGATACTCATCAACCAAGGCTGGGGATTACTGTTCTAAAATTGTAATTTTGCTTAACAGTGATCTCAGAAAAGGTCTACAGTATTTGTAGCTGTCCCAGAGTCCTTCCTTTTAAATGAAGAATTGGCCAGAATCGAGAGGTGTGGCTGTAGAGAAAACCCCCACAGGCTGGTGATACTTGGGGGAGGAAAACTGGGAGGCATGGGTCCATCCACTGGGAAATTAGACTGCCCACAAGTGGGAGGGTGGGGAGGGAGTAAGGCTGGCGGGAGTGATGAGATGGGGACACCAAGCCCCCTCACTGCTAACCACAGATAAGGGAGGGGAATGATAGAAACTGCTTCCTTATGTGAAGTGCAGTTCCCTTATGGGAACAGGTGCAGGAGACCTAAAGAAAAAAAATCATACCATTCAGGCAAGATATAATCACAGGGTGTCTGGGCCTTACAAGTTCTGGGCTCTCCCTAGCTTCTTAGGAGGAGTTTTCCCCACTCTACACAAGGGGGACCAATGGAAGCAGGAGAAGCCGCAGCATGTGGGAGGCCAATCTGAGGAGCTGTTCCCATGACTCATTCCTGGCACATGTACTTGGCTGCCTTCCTCAGCGGTGGGAGTCCAGAAGTAGTAAATTTGGTGGAGGAGGAGACAGCAGAGATGGCAAAAGTAGTAGACAGAAATAAGAATATGGTGATATTGTGGATAGCAGTGGATTCTCTGGATGGCAGCAGGACAGGAGGCCAGAGGTCTCCCCACAACCACCTAGCCACCGAGAGAAGAGAGGCAACTTAGTGACACCCCAGAGGGAAGAATTCTTAGGGGCTGTTGTTCCAGTGACTCAGCTGTTTTGTCCCTACTCTTTGTTCTATAACTGTATCTAGGCCTATTTGTTCTATAACTGTATCTAGGCCTGGAGAGAAGCTTTTATGAGTAAGACAGAATTTTAGAAAAATTAATAAAGAATTAATGGAGGGCTTCCCTGGTGGCTCAGTGGTTGAGAGTCCGCCTGCCTTTGCAGGGGACACAGGTCTGTGCCCCGGTCTGGTAAGATGCCACATGCCGCAGAGCAGCTGGGTCCGTGAGCCATGGCCGCTGAGCCTGCGCATCCGAAGCCTGCGCTCCGCAGCGGGAGAAGCCCCAACAGTGAGAGGCCCGCGTACCGAAAAAAAAAAAATTAATGGGGAATAAGAAGAATGAATAAAGAACTTATACTGAATATTAGAGGCTTCTGTGTCCATATACTTGCTTGATTAGATTGTGCCTTGTTTTGTATGTTTGCCAGCAACTCATTTTAAGAAAACTGAAAATAAAAGGTAATATGTCTTCCTTACATACCACTCCATGGTTCAAAAGCATTTTCACATGTTTTACATCATCTATTAAAAGGAAAAAAAATTGAGATAACCAAGGTTTGTTTTTCCAATTTCATGGACTAAGAAACCAAGCTCAAGTTAAGTTACTGTTGAAGGTTACATAGTCTATAAGTGAATCAGGATTTGACTCCAGTTCTTTGCTTTTACTTTATTATATATTTTTTTGGTTTGGATACTTTATACGTTCATATGATTAAAAAAAATCTAACTGTAACAGCATTAAGAAGTTCCTGTCCAACCCCTGTTCATGTCCACTCTAGTCACCCCTCCCTTTTTTTATTCTTCAAATTATACATATGTATTTTATTTACACTTTGTATTTGATATATTTTATGCTAAACAATTTTTTTTCCATCTTAACCAGTTTTTAAGTGTACAGTTCAGCGGTATCAAATGCGTTCATATTGTTGTGTAAAAATCACCTCTGTTCCTCCCCATAACTGTTTTCATCTTGTGAAACTGAAGCTCTGTACCCACTAAACAATAATTCCCCATTATTCCTTGCTCCCAGCCCCTGGTAACCACCAGTCTTCTTTCTGTCTTTATGATTTTGACTATTCTAAGTACCTCATATAAGTGGGATCATACAGTATGTGTCTTTTTCTGACTGGCTAATTTCATTTAGCATAATGTCCCCAAGGTTCATCCATGTTGTAATACTGCAGAATCTCCTTCCTTTTTAAGGCTGAACAATATTCCATTGCATGTATATCGACATTTTGCTTATCCGTTCATCCACTGATGGACACTTGAGTCACTTCCATGGTTTAGTTATTACGAATAATGCTGCTATTAACATGGGTGTACAAATATCTCTTTGAGATCCTACTTTCAATTCTCTGGGGTATATGCGCAGAAGTGGAATGGCTGGATCATATAGTAATTCTATCTTTAATTACTTGAGGAAACACCATACTGTTTTCCATAGTGACTGTAGCAATTTCCACCAGTAGTACACAAGGGTGTCAATTTCTCCATGTCCTAGCAAACACTAATATTCTATTTTTTTGATAGTAGCCATCCTAATGGGTGTAAGGTGGTATCTCGTTGCAGTTTTGATTTGGATTTCCCTAATGATTGGTGATGTTGAGCATCTTTTCATGTGCTTATTGGCCATTTGTATCTCTTCTTTGAGGAAATATCTGTTCAAGTCTTTTATTCATTTTGAATCAGGTTACTTGGTGTTTTGTTGGTTTTTTTTTTAATTTAATTTTATTTATTTTTTTATACAGCAGGTTCTTATTAGTCATCAATTTTATACACATCAGTGTATATATGTCAATCCCAATCGCCCAGTTCATCACACCCCCACCCCCACCCCCTGCCGCTTTCCCCCCTTGGTGTCCATACGTTTCTTCTCTACATCTGTTTCTCAATTTCTGCCCTGCAAACCAGTTCATCTGTATCATTTTTCTAGGTTCCACATATATGCGTTAATATACGATATTTGTTTTTCTCTTTCTGACTTACTTCACTCTGTGTGACAGTCCCTAGATGCATCCACGTCTCTACAAATGACCCAATTTTATTACTTTATATGGCTGAGTAGTACTCCATTGTATATATGTACCACATCTTCTTTATCCATTCGTCTGTTGATGGGCATTTAGGTTGCTTCCATGACCTGGCTATTGTAAATAGTGCTGCAGTGAACATTGGGGTGCATGTGTCTTTTTGAATTATGGTTTCCTCTGGATAAATGTCCAGTAGTGGGATTGCTGGGTCATATGGTAATTCTATTTTTAGTTTTTAAAGGAACCTCCATACTGTTCTCCATAGTGGCTGTATCAATTTACATTCCCACCAACAGTGCAAGAGGGTTCCTTTTTCTCCACACCCTCTCCAGCATTTGTTGTTTGTAGATTTTCTGATGATGCCCATTCTAACTGGTGTGAGGTGATACCTCATTGTAGTTTTGATTTGCATTTCTCTAATAATTAGTGATGTTGAGCAGCTTCTCATGTGCTTCTTGGCCATCTGTATGTCTTCTTTGGAGAAATGTCTATTTAGGTCTTCTGTCCATTTTTGGATTGGGTTGTTTGTTTCTTTAATATTGAGCTGCATGAGCTGTTTATATATTTTGGAGATTAATCCTTTGTCCGTTGATTCGTTTGCAAATATTTTCTCCCATTCTGAGGGTTGTCTTTTCGTCTTGTTTATGGTTTCCTTTGCTGTGCAAAAGCTTTGAAGTTTCATTAGGTCCCATCTGTTTACTTTTGTTTTTATTTCCATTACTCTGCGCAAGCTCAGCGCCCATGGCTCACGGGCCCAGCCGCTCCGCGGCATGTGGGATCCTCCCGGACCGGGGCACGAACCCGCATCCCCTGCATCGGCAGGCGGACTCTCAACCACTGCGCCACCAGGGAGGCCCCCTCTAAGAGTTTTATAGTGTCTAGTCTTACATTTAGGTCTCGAATCCATTTTGAGTTCATTTTTGTGTATGGTGTTAGGGAGTGTTCTAATTTCGTTCTTTTACATGTAGCTGTCCAGTTTTCCCAGCACCACATATTGAAGAGACTGTCTTTTCTCCATTGTATATCCTTGCCTCCTTTGTCATAGATTAGTTGACCATAGGTGCGTGGGTTTATCTCTGGGCTTTCTATCTCGTTCCATTGATCTATATTTCTATTTTTGTGCCAGTACCATGTTGTCTTGATTACTGTAGCTTTGTAGTATAGTCTGAAGTCAGGAGTCTGATTCATCCAGCTCCGTTTTTTTCCCTCAAGACTGCTTTGGCTATTCGGGGTCTTTTGTGTCTCAACACAAATTTTAAGATGTTTTGTTCCAGTTCTGTAAAAAATGCCCCTGGTAATTTGATAGGGATTGCATTGAATCTGTAGATTGCTTTGGGTAATATAGTCATTTTCACAATATTGATTCTTCCAATCCAAGAACATGGTATATCTCTCTATCTGTTGGTATCATCTTTAATATCTTTCATCAGTGTCTTGTAGTTTTCTGCATAAAGGTCTTTTGTCTCCCTAGGTAGATTTATTCCTAGGTATTTTATTCTTTTTGTTGTAATGGTAAATGGGAGTGTTTCCTTAATTTCTCTTTCAGATTTTTCATCATTAGTGTATAGGAATGCAGGAGATTTCTGTGCATTAATTTTGTATCCTGCAACTTTACCAAATTCATTCATTAGCTTTAGTAGTTTTCTGGTGGCATCTTTAGGATTCTGTCTATATAGTATCATGTCACCTGCAAACAGTGACAGTTTTACTTCTTCTCTTCCAATTTGTATTCCTTTTATTTCTTTTACTTCTCTGATTGCCGTGGCCTGGATTTCCAAAGCTATGTTGAATAATAGTGGTGAGAGTGGACATCCTTGTCTTGTTCCTGATCTTAGAGGAAATGCTTTCAGTTTTTCACCATTGAGAATGATGTTTGATGTGGGTTTGTTGTATATGGGCTTCATTATGTTCAGGTAGGTTCCCTCTATGCCCACTTTCTGGAGAGTTTTTATCATAAATGGGTGTTGAATTTTGTCAAAAGCTTTTTCTGCATTTACTGAGATGATCGTATGGTTTTTCTTCTTCAGTTGTTAATATGGTGTATCACATTGATTGATTTGCATATATTGAAGAATCCTTGCATCCCTGGGATAAATCCCACTTGATGGTGGGGTACGATCCTTTTAATGTGCTGTTGGATTCTGACTGCTAGTATTTTGTTGAGGATTTTTGCATCTATATTCATGAGTGATATTGGTCTGTAGTTTTCTTTTTTTGTAGTATCTTTGTCTGGTTTTGGTATCAGGGTGATGGTGGCCTCGTAGAATGAGGTTGGGAGTGTTCCTTCCTCTGCAAATTTTTGCAAGAGTTTGAGAAGGATGGGTGTTAGCTCTTCTTTAAATGTTTGATAGAATTCACCTGTGCAGCCATCTGGTCCTGGACTTTTGTTTGTTGGAAGATTTTTAATCACAGTTTCAATCTCATTACTTGTGATTGGTCTGTTCATATTTTCTGTTTCTTACTGGTTCAGTCTTGGAAGCTTATACCTTTCCAGGAATTTGTCCATTTCTTCCAGGTTGTCCATTTTATTGGCATAGAGTTGCTTGTAGTAGTCTCTCAGGATGCTTTGTATTTCTGCAGTGTCTGTTGTAACTTCTCCTTTTCATTTCTAATTTTATTGATTTGAGTCCTCTCCCTCTTTTTCTTGATGAGTCTGGCTAATGGTTTATCAATTTTGTTTATCTTCTCAAAGAACCAGCTTTTAGTTTTATTGATCTTTGCTATTGTTTTCTTTGTTTCTATTTCATTTATTTCTGTTCTGAGTTTTATGATTTATTTCCTTCTGCTAACTTTGGGTTTTGTTTGTTTTCTGTTCTCTAGTTCCTTTAGGTGTAAAGTTAGATTGTTTATTTGAGATTTTTCTTGGTTCTTGAGGTAGGCTTGTATAGCTATAAACTTCCCTCTTAGAACTGCTTTTGCTGCATCGCATAGGTTTTGGATCACTGTGCTTTCATTGTCATTTGTCTGTAGGTCTTATTTGATTTCCTCTTCAATTTCTTCAGTGATCTCTTGGTTATTTAGTAACGTATTGTTTAGCCTCCATCTGTTTGTGTTATTTACGTTTTTTTCCCTGTGATTGATTTCTAATCTCATAGTGTTGTGGTCAGAAAAGGTACTTGATATGATTTCAATTTTCTTAAATTTAATGAGGCTTGTTTTGTGACCCAAGATGTGATCTTTCCTGGAGAATGTTCCTTGCGCACTTGAGAAGAAAGTGTTATCTGCTGTTTTTGGATGGCATGTCTTATAAATTTCAGTTAAATCTATCTGGTCTGTTGTGTCATTTAGCGCTTGTGTTTCCTTATTAATTTTCTGTTTGGATGATCTGTCCCTTGATGTAAGTGAGGTGTTAAAGTCCCCCATTATTTTTGTGTTACTGTTGATTTCTTCTTTTATAGCTGTTAGAAGTTGCCTTATGTATTGAGGTGCTCCTAAGTTGGGTGCTTATGTATTTATAATTGTTATATATTCTTCTTGGATTGATCCCTTGATCATTATGTAGTGTCCTTCCTTGTCTCTCGTAACATTTATTTGAAAGTCTATTTTATCCGACATGAGTATTGCTACTCCAGCTTTCTTTTGATTTCCATTTTCATGGAATATCTTTTTCCATCCCCTCACTTTCAGTCTGTATGTGTCCCTTGGTCTGAAGTGGGTCTCTTGTAGACACCATGTATATGGGTCTTGTTTTTGTATCCATTCAGCAAGCCTGTGTCTGTTGGTTGGAGCATTTAATCCATTCACGTTTAAGATAATTATCCATATGTATGTTCCTATGACCATTTTCTTAATTGTTTTGGGTTTGTTCTTGTAGGTCGTTTTTTTCTCTTGTGTTTCCTACTTAGAGAAGTTCCTTTAGCATTTGTTGTAGAGCTGGTTTGGTGGTGCTGAATTCTCTTAGCTTTTGCTTGTCTGTAAAGCTTTTGATTTCTCCATTGAATCTGAATAAGATCCTTGCTGGACAGAGTAATCTTGGTTGTAGGTTCTTCCCTTTCATTACTTTAAGTATACCACGCCAATTCCCTTCTGGCTTGTCGAGTTTCTGCTGAGAAATCAGCTGTTAACCTTATGGGAGTTCCCTCCTACGTTATTTGTCGTTCTTCCCTTGCTGCTTTCAGTAATTTTTCTTTGTCTTTAATTTTTGCCAAGTTGATTACTATGTGTCTCAACGTGTTTCTCCTTGGGTTTATCCTGTATGGGAGTCTCTGAATTTCCTGGACTTGCGTGGCTATTTCCTTTCTCATGTTCGGGAAGTTTTCAACTATAATGTCTTCCAGTATTTTCTCGGGTCCTTTCTCTCTCTCTTCTCCTTCTGGGACCCCTGTAATGCGAATGTTGTTGTGTTTAATGTTGTCCCAGAGGTCTCTTGGCCTGTCTTCATTTCTTTTCATTCTTTTTTCTTTATTCTGTTCCACAGCAGTGAATTCCACCATTCTGTCTTCCAGGTCACTTATCCATTCTTCTGCCTCGGTTATTCTGCTATTGATTCCTTCAAGTGTATTTTTCATTTCAGTTATTGTATTGTTCATCTCTGTTTGTTTGTTCTTTAATTCTTCTAGGTCTTTGTTAAACATTTCTTGCACCTTCTCGATCTTTGCCTCCATTCTTTTTCCGAGGTCCTGGATCATCTTCACTATCATTATTCTGAATTCTTTTTCTGGAAGGTTGCCTATCTCCACTTCATTTAGTTGTTTTTCTGGGGTTTTATCTTGTTCCTTCATCTGGTACATAGCCCTCTGCCTTTTCATCTTGTCTGTCCTTCTGTGAATGTGGTTTTTGTTCCACAGGCTGCAGGACTGTAGATCTTCTTGCTTCTGCTGTCTGCCGTCTGGTGGATGAGGCTACCTAAGAGGCTTGTTCAAGTTTCCTGAGGGGAGGGACTGGTGGTGGGTAGAGCTGGGTGTTGCTCTGGTGGGTAAAACTTTAATCCTCTTGTCTGCTGATGGGTGGGGCTGGGTCCCCTCCCTGTTGGTTGTTTGGCCTGAGGTGACCCAACACTGGAGCCTACCTGGGCTCTTTGGTGGGGCTAATGGTGGACTCTAGGAGGGCTCACACCAAGACGTACTTCCCGGAATTCCTGCCAGTGTCCTTGTCCTCAAGGTGAGACACAGCCACCCCTCGCCTCTGCAGGAGACCCTCCAACACTAGCAGGTAGGTCTGTTTCAGTCTCCCCTGGGATCACTGCCCCTTCCCCTGGGTCTTGATATGCACACCACTTTGTGTGTGCCCTCCAAGAGTGGAGTCTCTGTTCCCCCAGTCCTGTCAGTCCTGCAATCAAATCCCACTAGCCTTCAAAGTCTGAGTCTCTAGGAATTCCTCCTCCCATTGCCAGACCCCCAGGTTGGAAAGCCTGACGTGTGGCTCAGAACCTTCACTCCAGTGGGTGGGCTTCTGTGGTATAAGTGTTCTCCAGTTTGTGAGTCACCCACCCAGCAGTTATGGGATTTGATTTATTGTGATTGTGCCCCTCCTACTGTGGCTTCTCCTTTGTCTTTGGATGTTGGGTATCTTTTTTGGTGAGTTCCAGTGTCTTCCTGTTGATGATTGTTCAGCAGTTAGTTGTGATTCCCGTGCTCTGGCAAGAGGGAGTGAGAACATGTCCTTCTACTGTGCCATCTTGAACCAATCTCCCATCACCTCTCTTTTATAAACAAAGGATACAATACTATATACTCTATTTTATGAGGGTTTTTTTTTTTTTTTAATGCAGTTAGTAATATATCCTGGAGCTCTTTTCTTGTCCATACATAGAGAGCTTCCTCTTTGCTTTTTATAGCTGTATCGTACTCTCTTGGGTAGATATTTCACACTATATAAATTTGAGTTCGATAACATTTGGGTTTTTTTCTATTACAAACACAGTTTTAGGGAACAGTTGAACATACATCTTTTCATACATATTCTTCTGTAGCATAATTCCCTAAAGGAGAATCTTGGGTTATCAAAGGATAAATGCATTTATAATTAAATAAAAATTGCCAGATTTCTCTTCATGGTAGTTGTATACTATTTTTCACTTTTACCTGTAATGTATAAGACTGTGCATTTCCGCATATACTTACCCACAAAATGGCATTGTATAACTTTTGAATTTATGCCACTATGGTTGTTTAGACTGATGGCTTGATGTAGTCTTAATTTGTATTTTCCTTTTTTTTTTTTGGAAATTTCTTCTTTTTTATTTTAATTTTTAATTGAAGTATAGTTGATTTATATTATATTAGTTTCAGGTATACAACATAGGGATTTCAAAATTTTTATAGTTTATACTCCATTTAATGTTATCATAAACTATTGGGTATATTTCCTGTGCTGTACAATATATCCTTGTAGTGTATTTATTTTATACATAGTAGTTTGTACCTCTTAATCTCCTACTCCTAGTTTAGATTTGACATCATGATAACATACAATATTTGTCCCTCTCTGTTTGACTTATTTCACTAAGCATAATACCCTCCAGGTCCATCCGTGTTGTTGCAAATGGAAAAATATTTTTTATGCCTGAGTAGTATTCCATTGTGTGTGTGTGTGTGTGTGTGTGTGTGTGTGTGTGTGTGTGTGTCTTAATCTGTCAATGGACACTTAGTTGCTTCCATATCTTTGCTATTGTAAATAACTCTGCTATGAATTTTGCTGTGCGTGTATCTTTTCGAATTAGTGTTCTCATTTTTCTTCAGATTTATACCCAGAATTAGAGTTTCTGGGTCAGATGGTAGTTCTATTTTGTTTTCTGAGGAACTTCCATACTGTTTTCCACAGTGCTTGCACCAATTAACAGTCCCACCAACAGTGTACAAGTGTTCCCTTTTGTCCATATCCTCACCAACATCTGTTATTTGTGGTCTTTTTGATGATAGCCATTCTGACAGGTGTAAGGTGATATCGTTGTTTTCATTTTGTATTTCTCTGATGATTAGTGATGTTGAACATCATTTCATGTACCTGTTGGCCATCTGTGTGTCTTCTTTGGAAATATGTCTATTCAGATCTTCTGCTCATTTTTAATTGGGTTGGTTTTCTTTTTTTTTTTTTTGACATTGAGTTGTATGAGCTGCTTATATATTTTCCATATTAACTACTTATCAGTCATATCATTTGAAAATATTTTTCTCTCATTCAGTAGGTTGTCTTATTTTGTTGATGGTTTTCTTTGCTGTGCAAAAGTTTTTAAGATTAATTAGGTCCCATTTGTTTATTTTTGCTTTTGTTTCCTTTGCCTGAGGAGACAGATCGAAAAAAATATTTCTACGATTTATGTCAAAGAGTGTTCTGTCTATGTTTTCTTCTAGGAGTTTTATCGTTGATGGTATTTAGTTCATTTTGACTTTACTTTTGTTTATGGTGTGAGAAAATGTTCTAATTTCATTCTTTTACATGTAGCTGTCCAGTTTACCAAGCATCATTTATTGAAGAGACTGTCTTTTCCCCATTGTATATTGTTGCCTCCTTTGTAATAGATTAATTGACCATAAGTGTGTGAGTTAATATGTAGGCTCTCTATTCTGTTCCATTGATCTGTGTGTCTGGTTTTGTGCCTGAACCATACTGTCTTGATTACTGTAGCTTTGTAGTATAGTCTGAAGTCTGAGAGCATGATCCCTCTAGCTCTGTTCTTTCTCAAGATTGTTTTGGCATTTGTCTTTTATGCTATGAATTGCAAATAATTTTTTCTCTGTCATATGTCTTTTTATTTTGCTTCTTGTTTTTTTAATTTGGTATTCAGACTTTTTATATTTTTTGGTAGTGAAAATGATTAATTAAAATAATTTTTAAAATGATTCTAGATTGTAAATTAGAAAGAGCCTTCTTTAACCTAAGGATATGTTTTCTTCTAATAATTTATTTTTAATGTAAGCTTAAATTGATATGGAGTCTATATTAGTGTATAGTATGAAGTATGAAGCCAACTTTATATTTTTCCAGATGGACACCCAGTTGTTCTAACACCATTTATTTTAAAAAGTTCTTTGCCCACTGATTTGAGATGTCACCTTGCTCACATACTAAATTTGTGTAACTATTTGAGAATATTTTTTGAAACCAGCTTTTCTAAAATTTCAAGTTCAACTATGTTTCCCTTTCATCATGCTTCTCCAGGTAAAATAACCTTTCAGTTATTCATCAGTAGCTTTTTTATGCTGCATTTGAATGAAAGAATTGAGAAGGAGGTGTGATTATTTCCCGTATAAGGAAATAATTTAAGGAAAGCCATGTATAAGCCCAGAAAAAATAATTCTCCAGATATTATCACTAGAAAATCCCCAAGCAACAGGATTTTTTTCTTTTTATTTCTAAAGATGTTGCCAAGTCATTTCATACCACTCAGGAGGTCTTCTCCTACAAGTGGTCAAAGGGGGAAAGCCCACAATACTTAAGGGGGAAAAATGAAACAAAAAACATATATACCTCTCCAAGCATAAAGCTCCCACTGCTAGTCACTGCCCCCTTTATTAGGAAACTATGAAGTTTTTACCATAAAAGAGAAAAGTAATTCACTTTAAAAAATCTTATCAAGCCAAGTAAAGGGGTTATACTGCATTCATATGTATATAGTTAGACTTATTTTCTGGCAGCAATTCTTAGAGTAAATCTTGCTTATTTGTGCAAGGAGAGTTTAGGATAGTTTATTGGCAAATACAAAGATATTGTTTCAGTAACTCTACTGGCATAACAAGATATAAAAATAAGACCAAAGCCAATATCTATAAATTCAATGTGTCCAGGTAAGCATGTTTCACACCAGCACTAGCGGAGATCTAAATCATGTGTCCTCACTTTCCCATAACGTTAGCAGAAAATGCAGTGCAAAACCTTTTTAAATGCTTTATGGGTTCTTCATTCTCCAAGACCAATGTAACTATTTGTAGCAAATCTTCTTGAGAAGGTTATCATCATTTGTTAATTCCAATTCCTCACTTTCCAGGCTTTCTTAAACCAACTGTGTTTCTGGACCAGCACCGCACATTCCAAGTATTCTGAAACTGCTCTTTTCAAGGGCAGCTATCACCTTCATGTTGCTGAAGCCACGGGTCAATTCTTAGTTCTCATATTACTTGATCTAAATGCTATATTTGTCATTGATCACCCTCCTCTTTGAAACATACTTCACTTGGTTTCCAAGACATACTTTCCTGTTTTTTTTCTTACTTCACTGGCCTTTTTCTCTTCAGGCTCTTTTTCTGATTCCTCCTTATATTCCTAATCTTCTGACCCTAGGGCCCTTCAGAGTCCAATCATTAGGCCTTTTCTCTTTCTTATCCACCCTCACTCCCTTGGTGATTGCCTCTACTCTCACAGCTCCTAATACCACCTAACTCTCCCTGATGATATCCAGATTTATATTTCCATTATGGATCATTCCCCTAACTCTATAGTCATATATCCAGATGCCTACTAGTTGTCTCTTCAATAAATATCTCAAATTTAGCATGTCTGAAACTAAGCTCCTCTTCTCTCTCTTTCCTCAGTCTGTTCATAGTCTTCTCCATCTCAGTTAACAAAACTTAACTTTCCATTTGCTTAGGTCAAAACCTTGAGACATCTCTCACACTCAGCATTGAAGCCACCAGGAATTCCTTTTGGCCTCAGCTTCAAAATATTTACCTGACCACTTCTCATCTCCATAGCTACTGCCCTCATTGAAGCCACCATCATCTGGAACATTCAAAGAGCCTCCCACTGGGCTTTAGACTTTTGTCCTTGCCCTTCCACAGAGCAGCTATCCCTTTACGATGTAAGAGAGATCTCATTCCTCTGTTTAAAAATTCACAGTGCTTCCCATCTCAGAATAAAAACTAATGTTGTTACACTGGCCACCGTGGCCCTTCATAATCTTTTACCTCCACCCCTCCACTCTGACCTCATCTTCTAATACTGTACTTCTCCAGACTCACTGACCTCCCCACTGCTCCTTGATTCATAAGCTCACTGTATTGGTTTTCTATTGCTACTGTAACAGATTACCACAAACTTAGTGGTTTAAAGTGACACAAATTTTTTATCTTACAGTTTTATAGTTTACAACTTGGACACAGGTCTCACTGGGCTAAAATCAAGATGTTAAGAGATCTGCGTTCTCTCCCGGAGGCTGTAGAGGCAAATCCATTTCCTTTTCATTTCCAGCTTCTAGAGGTCACCCACATTCATTGGCTTGTGGTACTTCTTGTCCATCTTCAAAGCAAAAAAGATTGCATCTCTCTGATCCTGCTTTCATAGTCACATATCCCTATGACCTTAGCTGGGAAAGGTGCTTTGATTTTAAGGACCCAGTATGATTGGATTAGGCCCATGTGGATAATCTCTTCATCTCTAGGTTGGTAACCTTATTAATATCTGCAAAGTCTGTTTTGCCATGTAGAATAACACATTTAAGGTTCCAGGGATTAGGATGTGGATATCTTTGGGGGAGGGGCATTATTTTGCCTAGCATACTCATCTCCTTAAATACTTGCTCATTTATCATCTTTTCAGTGAGGTCTTTCCCCACTATCCTATTTTAAATCCACCACCACTACAGTATTCCCTCTCTTAACTTTTCTATTTATTTTGTAATAACACTAATCCCCATATAATATACAGTGTGGTATATATTAATAATTTAGTTTGATTTTTCTATCTTCCCTCATCAGAGTATAAGCTGTATGGTATCATGAACGTCGGTCTGTTTGTTTTATACTCTACCCACAACATCTAGAGCAGTGCCTATCATACAGTATACCCTCAGTAGATATTTGTTGAATGAATAGGTGAAAGAAAGAGTGGGGATTAAAACACAGGGATCCCACCTTGTTTCTAAGATAGACTTTCCAAATCAAAGGATGAAATATATTTTCATCCAGTATCCTCACGGAATCATCATAGAATTTAAAACTTACTTTTATCCGATGGACTTTACTATGTATTAAGTAATTGCATTTACTGGTTTTTAACATGTGTATAGTGACATAGTGGATCCTCAGCCCTTGAATGAATAGTGCCTTATTCATAACAGGGAATAGATAACACCTCCCTTGATCTAATTTGATCTATAGTTTATTGATTTCATAACTATCAAGTTGAGGATGATTCCCTCTATTCCTAGTTTTCTGAGAGTTTTTACCATGAATGGGTGTCACATTTTGTCAAATGCTTTTTTTGTAGCAGTTGATGTGATTGGGTGATTTTTCTTCTTTAGCCTGTTAATATGGTGGATTATATTGATTGATTTTCAAATATGGAACCCGTCTTGTATCTTTGAAATAAATTCTACTTGTTCATAGAGTGTCATTCTTTTTATATGGTCCTGGATTTTATTTTCTAATATTTTGTTAATATTTTTTTGCTCATATATTCATGAAGGATATTTGTCTGGAGTTTTCATTTTTGTACTATCTTTGTCTTGTTTCAGTATCAGAGTAATAGTGGTTTCATGGAATGAGTTGAGAAGTGTCCCTCCTCTTCTATTTTGTAGAAGAGATTGTGGAGAAGTTCTAGCCAGGGGAATAAGGCAAGAAAGGGAAACAAAAGACATATAAATTAGAAAGGAAGAAATAAACTGCCCCTATTTGCAGATGACATGATGGTCTATGTGAAAAAAAAAAAATCTAAGGAGTCTACCACAAACTTCTAGAGCTAATAAGTGAGTTCAGGAAGTTAGCAGGATATAAAATAAACATTCAGTAATCAGTTATGTTTCTGTATGCTAAAAGTGAAGATGTAGAAACCAAAATTAAATAAAAATATCATTTATATTCACTCAAAAAATTAAATAGGTGTAAATTTAATAAAATATGCAGTACTCGTATGCTGAAAATTACAAAACGCTGATGAAAGAAATCAAAGATCTAAAATGAGTGTAAAGCATAGTAAACATGTCCATTCTCCCCAGATTAACATGCAGATCCTATAAATATCTCAGCAAGATTTTTTTGTAGACATAGACAAAGTTATTCTAAAATTATATGGAAAAGCAAAGGAACTAGAATAGCTTATACAGTTTTTAAAAAGAAGAATAAATTGGTAGGAATCACTCCACTTGAGTTCAAGAATGATGGTATACTACAGAAACCAAGACTGTGGTCGTACTGGTGAAAGGAGAGGCACGGAGATCAATTGGATAGAATAAAGAACTTAGAAATAAACCCAGACAAATATAGCCAGTTGATTTTTTTTTCTAAATGTGCAAAAGCAATTCAATGGAAGATGAATAATTTTTTCAATAAATGGTGCTGGAGCAGTTGGATATCCACAAACAAAAATGCTTCAACTTAAACCTTACATATTACACAAAAATTAACTTGAAATGGTTAGTACATTTAAGTGTAAAACTATAAACATTTTGAAGATAACATCAGAAAATCTTTAGTACCTAGGGCTTGGTGTAGATGTCTTAAAGAAGATACTAAAATTATTATTCATAAAACAGTGATAAATTAGACTTTATCAAAATTAGAACTTTTGCTCTATGCAGACCTCATTAAGAAAATTAAAAAGACAAGCTACAGACTAGGAGAAAATATTTGCAAACCATATATCTGACAGAAGACTCATATGTAGAATACATAAAGAACTTTCAAAAATCAATTTAAAAAACAACAAATAATCCAATTAAAAATGGGCAAAGACATGAAGAGAAATTTCACTGATGAGAGTATATTATGGCAAATGAGTACGTGAAAAGGTATTTAATATCACTAACCATTAGGGAAATACAAATTTAGATAATGATGAGATATTACTCCACACCTCTTAGAACAGCTGAAATAAGGAATAGTAACAACACTAAATCAACATTTGGCAAGGATGTGGAGAAAGTGTATCTCTCATATATTGCTGGTGGGAATATAAAATGGTATAGACACTTGACAACAGTTTGGCAGTTTCTTAAAAAATTCTAAACATATACATTTTCCATACAGTCCAGTAATCGTATTCCTGGGCATCTATTAAATATTCATTGGAAATTTATGTTTACACAAAAATCTGTACACAGTTGTTCAGAGAAGCTTTATTTGTAATAGCCCCAAACTAGAAACAACCAAACTGTCCCTTGATAGGTGATGGTTAAACAAACTGTGGTACATCCATACTGTGGAATGTTACTCAGTAATAGTAAGGAATGCACACACACAACTTGGATCTCAAGGACATTACAGTGAATGAAAAAAGTCAGTCTCAAGAGATACATAATTCCCTTTATATAACATTCTTGAGATGACAGAGTTATAGAGATGGAAAAACAGATTAGTGGCTTCCAGAGGTTAGGGTTGGTGTTGAGGAGGGAATATGAGTACAATTCTAAAGGAATAGCATGAGGGAGATGTTTGTGGTGGTGGAATATTTCTGTTTCTTGATTGTGGTGGTGGTTATATGAGTCTGTACATGTAATAAAACAGAAAAAGCCCAGCAAAAACTTGCTTTCAGATAAGTCTGTCTCTGGGATGATGGTGTAAATTGAACCATAGAGTTTGTCCCACCTGGAGAAAAGAAATAGGAGCGTACCGTGGAGATATTGCAGGTTTGATTCCAGACTACCACAATAAAGTGAATATTGCAGTAAAAAATTGATATAGAACTATACACGCTCATTGTACTAATGTCCAATTCCTGATTATATTAATTATGTAAGATGTGACTGGTGGGGAAACTGAATGAAGATTACATGGGTCCTCCCTATACTACCTTTGCAGTTTCCTATTTATAATTATTTCAAAATGAAAGTGAAAAAAAATGCATGTTTTACTTCAGTGCATCTTATCGTAATCTAAAGAAAACACAGATGCCAAATGTGCTTTTTGGAGAAGTAGTGCCAGTCATTTAAAAAATTATCTTCTATTGAGGTAACATCACATAACATTAAAATTGACCATTTTAAAGCATACAACTCAGTGGCTTTTAGTACATTCACAATGTTGTGCGATCATCACCACTATCTAAGTCCAAAACACTTTATCAACCTGAAAGGAGACCTTGTACTTATTAAGCAGTCACTCCCTACTCCCCCTTAACCTGCAATCCCTGGAAAACCACTAACCTACTTACTGTCTGTACTGTGGATTTACCTATTCTGGATGTTTTATATAAGTGGAATCATACCAAATGTGACCTTTTTTGTCTGGCTTCTTAGCGTAATGTTTTCAAGGTTCATCCGTGTTGTTGTATGTGTCAGTACTTCATTCTTTTTGTGGCTGAATAACATTCTGTTGTAAGGATGTACCACAGTCTGTTTATCTGTTCTTCTGTTGATGGACAGTTAGGTTGTTTCCACCTTTTGGCTATTGTAAATAGTGCTGCTATAGACATGTGGTGGCAGTTTAATACAAGAAAAAAGTTATTTCCAAAGTTCATGGTTTCCTTGTGGAAGATGTAGAGTCCATGCAGGTTATATATCATGGGTTGCAACTAGTAACTCTAAGGCTTTTGTAATTTATTTGGGAAAGATGACTTGTCACTGCGGTTTTCCCATTCATTCATCCCAGGTGAATCAGATATTGGAGTGATTAGAGATAACAACACCGGCACTGACTGCTTATTTTGGGAGGAACAAATAAGAACGCTTTATGAGATCAGAGACAAAATGTCGTAATAGCAATCGTAAATTATTAGATGAAAGTCAACATTGTGCTCATCAAGTGATCGAGACATAAATATTTTATTCCTTAAAGGCTTTATAAAAACATAAATTTAGGAGATAAAGTACTTTAACAGCAACAAAACAGTATGAACCATGGAGGTGCTTAATCTCTTGGGTCCAGTTTATTTAATATGTGGTCATCTTTGTGTTCTTAAATGCTTCAGAAATTAGATATATAACACTTTAAAGGCAATAAGGTCACTGTTTTATAATCCTAGAATTCAAGAACTCTCCAGAAATGTTTTTAGGCATATCCAAGTAAGTTTATTCTTCCTCTGTACAGAACAAATCCAGCTCTTTCACAGCCTTTCTTCTTGGTTAGCTCTTTCAATTTTAAGCCATTGGTTTTCAACCACAGTGCACATTAGAACCACCTGATAACATTTTCTAAAATACCATTGTCTATGCTGCTACCTAGATCAACTGAATCAGAATCTCTAGGGACAAGCTGAAGCATCTTATTTATGTAAAGATCTCAAGTGATCCTAAGGTGCTGCCAGAGTAAGGGAGTAGTGCTTTAAACCAGTGGTTCTCAAACTTTATGAGCATCAGAATTACCTACAAGGCTTGTTAAAAAGAAGCTGGGTCCCACACTCAGGTTTCTGATTCAGTAGTTCTGGATAGGAGCTGACATTTTGCATTATCAACAAGATCCTAGATGGTGCTGATGCTGCCAGCCCAGGATCCAATTTTGAGGATGATGAATTAATCTTGTCCTTTTCACTCAGTGAAGATGAGGACTGGTCAAAGTCCTCCATATAAATACCCTGAAAATGATTCTTTTCCCTTATTTTAGAGAATTTCCTTTAGCATGGTAAGATAATGGGCCCCATAGTCAGAATGCCTGGTCAAAATGCCACTTCTATATAACTTTGGTCAAGTTCCTTATTTTCTAAAGCCCCAGTTTCTTCATCTGTGAAATGGGTATTATATGCTTGTTTTGAGGATTAAATTTGATAATATATGTAAAATGATTGACATACAGTAAATGTATTTGTTAACTTTTCTTGATAGCTTTCATCTTCAACTATTATAACTTTCCTTGGGTCTAATTGGCTATCAAGTTCTGTGCTTCTTATTGGTGTAACAAATAAGGAAATGTATGTTAAAAATCAGGAGGATAGTTAATTTGGGAATTCAACCGAGGTTCTCAGAGAACTAACTGAGAGTTTATATATATGTAATGATTAAAAGCTTCATCTCTGGAGTCAGAGAACCCTGGGTTTGAGTCCTGTCCAAAACTTCTCTGTTTTCCTCTGAAAAATGATGGTAATAAAAGTTCCCTACATATTGGGTTATTGTGATTGTAACAGGACAGATAATGCAAGTACAGGGATTAGCACAGTCCTGGACATATCTTAGGTATTCAATAAATGTTAACTATTATTAAACTGAGGGTAATTGATTCCTAACTGCTCCTTTAAATATTAACTCTCCTTTTTCCTCTTTTGAACTGGTGTGTTTTTATAGCTCTTTGAGGTATGTTAGGAAGGAATGTAAATTCTCCAAGGGGAATGCAACTATTGAAAAGAAATTTGTTTACTATTTCCTCAACACTCTTCTAAATGCAAGACCGAAAAGCAGTGAAGATTTACTTTTCAAACACTGAATAACTTCACTATTATTTCCATTGCCAGAATTAAGAGAAAAGCTGTTGAAACTCCTGGTCAATCATTAGTCTCAATTTCAGGCCTTCAGTTGGGCATTTCTGTCAGTGGACAGCCTTACAAAATAGGGCTGCTGCCAGTTCTCTGCTGTGACTTCCTGGCTGGGATGTAGGGAAGTCCTTCATATGCTCTCTGGCAGTGTAAGTGCAGAAACCTCTATTTCAAAGGCTTTTTATTTTTTGTATTTTTTATTTGACTACAGAATGGAAATAATCCCCCAAATACTCTGGACATGATGCAAACTGATCTTGAGGGACTGCAATATCTACAATAGTCTTTTCCATAGATATAGTGACTGGAGGTATTGTTTTATTCATTTTGCAAGAAAGGGTGACTCTGCTGTTGATAGCACTAAGTCTTGTTTCCCAAAGTGTGGTACAAATTCCACTGGGGATATGAAATATTTGATGGGTGTTGCATGGACAGATGCTTATTTTAATATTTAGTGTTTATTTTAATATACATTAGGAAAAAGCACACATGCTTGTTTTTCCAGATACTCTTGTTTAAGGTAAATCTAAAATACATAGAAAGCTTAAACTTTGAGGTAGGGAAACAGGTAAACAGTAGTATAAGGGGCATGTATGCAGTTTTGATAAATACAATGAAGGTGAATGTGATATAGATTCAGGAAACGTTTTGCAAAATATGCAGGCTGTTTGGTACCTCAGGAGCTAACGGTCCATCTGTATATATCACAAGTAGAAGGAACATTTACCGATGGAGAATGAAATGGCTATGACAATCTTTTCCATTTTTCATTTATGTATGGTTGTCTTCTATTCTAGCCTTTCTTTCTTTGCCACAATTGTCCCCTTTAAAGATTTTTACTAAAAGTGAGAGGCAACAGGAAAGCAGACTAAGATGACAACAGCAGCTAGGCCAACTTTTGAACCTGCAAGAGGGGGGAGAGGTAAAGGAGAAGGTGATTGGAGCCAACTCTCAAAGCAATATTCAAGCAGAGACCTACCCTCTCATACAAAGATAAAATATAGACAGACCACTCAGGATGCCCCTGAAGAAGTTCGGAACCGTGACTTCAGGAGAGAGTTGGAAGAGAGAGAGAGAGCTGCTGCAAGAGAAAAAAACAGAGACCGGCCAACCCGAGAACATACAACCTCCTCTTCAGTGTCAAAGAAGCCTCGGCTGGACCAGATCCCTGCTGCCAACCTCAATGCAGACGACCCTCTAACAGATGAGGAAGATGAAGATGAAGATTTTGAAGAGGCGGGGCTTCCCTGGTGGCGCAGTGGTTGAGAGTCCGTCTGCCGATGCAGGGGACACGGGTTCGTGCCCCGGTCCGGGAAGATCCCACATTCCGCAGAGCGCCTGGGCCTGTGAGCCACGGCTGCTGAGCCTGCGCGTCCGGAGCCTGTGCTCCGTGACGGGAGAGGCCACAACAGTGAGAGGCCCGCGTACCACAAAAAAAATAAAAGATTTTGAAGAGAAGAGTGATGATGATGATGCTGCAGCTCTTCTTGCGGAGCTGGAAAAAATTAAAAAAGAAAGAGCTGAAGAGCAGTCCAGGAAGGAACAAGAACAAAAGGCTGAAGAAGAAAGGATTTGTATGGAAAACATTCTGAGTGGAAACCCTCTCCTTAATCTCACTGGCCTATCCCAGCCTCAGGCCAACTTCAAAGTTAAAAGAAGGTGGGATGATGATGTTGTTTTCAAGAACTGTACAAAAGGTGTAGATGATCAGAAGAAAGACAAAAGATTTGTAAATGATACGTTGCGATCTGAATTTCACAAAAAGTTCATGGAAAAATATATTAAATAGTACAGTTTTATGTGCTTAATTAAAGGCTGTAAAATGTAAACTATATGACTTTATTTTGGTTTTTTTGTTTTTCTCTCCCCCCCCCCATCTAAATTGTGTATAGGCTTCCCTAACTTTAAGTTCCAAAATATCTTTTCCTTTATTGATTCCTAACTTGATAAGGACTGGGAATTGGTTTCACCAATTGCCATCTCAGTATTTCCAGTCATATGTTTTTCTTTTGAATATGGGAAAAGGAATCTGCTTGTAATAAATATTTTTAATAATCTGTGTCAAAAACAAAGATTTTTACTAATTATAAGAGAAAGATAAAGAGGAAAGAACCAACACACATGTTCAGTGAAAAATAAGATATACATTTTTTAGATTTAATGGGTACTTCATTTAAGATTACCATTAAAATGATGTCTTTGCCTATCAATTTATGAAGTAAGAGCCTGGTTAAAGCCATTATATAATATTTTCACATGTTTTATATACCACTGGAATTTATTTTCTAATTTAATTGCCAAATTCCTAATCTGATTAGATTCTTAGGGGAAGCAAAATTAGTATTGGAGAAAAAATAGGTAAAATAAGGTTTTCTTTACTTTTGTGCAAGTCATGCCAGGCTGTATGTTTCATGTAAGATTAATAGAGGAGTGTTTCAGTTCTTTTTCATTTTATCAGAGGCAAACACTTGCTACTTTATCTTACCATCCCAGGAAACAGAATTGGGTGATATATGCCACAAGTCTAGTCATAAAAGAAGTTCTTGAAAATAAGGTCATCTTGTTGAATTGGCCAGAAATGAGTTGGATAACAAGTCATGCTGATGAAGCCATAAATGGCGTCCACATGGTTTCCAGAGAATAAAATTCTTATCATGCTACCAAATGTGACTGGTTTATAAGTCTGACCTACTGGTGTCTCTGTGAAGTAGTATATTCTTACTAAATTGTTTCCAACTTGTTTCATTCATTTAACAAATATTTATTGAGCACCTATTATGTGTCGGGCACTAACTGTTTCAGGTGTGGGTGATGCAGCAGTGAGAAAAAACATTGCAGTCCTTGCCCTCAAGGAAACCAGAGCTGTTTATGTGAACTACCATTGCAAACATGGTCACCCTCCTATATGAAAATTTGCTTCTTAATTAAATATTCTGATTTTTAAGAGGTTCAGAAGGGATTTTAAACAATTAAAAAGATGAAATGAGGGGATACGAAGTCAGGCCGTAAGATTCAATTAAACAAGTTTAAAAGCAGGACTATTTTTGAACACAAGAAAGAGAACTCACATTTTCAAACAACAAGAACTAACATTTAGAGCACTTCATATGCTCTAGACACTTTGCTCAGTACTTTATATCCATTATCTTATTTAATCTTCACATCTCCCTTATATAAGTGGTACTGTATTATCATCTTCATTTTATGGATCAGCACACTGAGCTTAGACTAATTAAATGTCTTGTCCACTGTAATCCAATCTTGTTTACTAGCATAAACAAGAAATAAACAAAAACAAAACTAAAGCAATCCGTCTCCTATCTTGACATCTATGGAGCAGTTTATCCAGTTTGGCGGGAGGAAACAGAAAAGATTAGATTAACACAGAGTATGAATGCAAGACTAAAAATCAAAGAGTGATAGATTTTAGAAAAATTCAGGGATCTTATTTCCCTGAGATAAGTGATTGATCCTTTTTTTTTTTTTCTCTACCTCTGACGAGCAGAGGTTGTCACAACTCTCTAATCACAAATACAAAATAACAGAAAGTCCTCCATGTTTAAGTCACTGCTCAATGGAGGGAATTTATCAGCTTTGGCTACAAGGATTAGCCACAATCCAAGTGCTGTTGGATATACATGAGTCTTCAAATGGTGATTCCAGCCATTCCTTTCAAATACGTGCTATTTCTTAGTTTCTGAGAACATTTAAAATACGTTTTTTCCTGAATTTGGAAAAGTTAAGACAGAGAGACCTTCATGTTTTTCTCTCATCTAGTATTCAAGACTTCTGTAGGGA
>NW_006771143.1:1190068-1255651 GCF_000442215.2 Lipotes vexillifer
TGGTGGGAAAAAGAGAGTAAATGCAAAGTGTTTTATATGCTTTTTCCTGTAATAAAATCTTATTTTACTGGATCTTCAATGGAAATCTTTCTCCATTCTGGTATGAGGGGAATTTTGGCATCTGTATTTCTACTTGGTACAGTCTCCAGCTGTTTGTTTACTTTTCTGACTTGGGTACTTGTAGAAGTTATCTCTGTTGTAGAATTAACAAGTAATCTCACTCTGGAAAGTATTTCTGCAGTGTTTCTTGAATGGTTCTTCAACCATGGCAATGTCCATGAGTGGCTAGGAGTGTTAGGTATTATTCCACTGCCACTCCGGGGATTTGCTTTGGAATCCATGGACTCTGAGTCTCTTATGTAGCTCTCCAGAAAGTGAGGTTTGGGGGCTTAGGCAAGATCAGCACAGGAAAACTTCCAAGGGAGGGTGATTCTTCTATGTCTTCAGATCTCATCATCAAGAATGAAAGTAAATGAGTCAGTCAGACAGTCAGCTGGATCACAAATATTTATCAGTTGCCTCCTGTGTGCCAGGAAAAGGGTATAGAGTGATCAAAAAGACAGATAAAACCCTAGGGAGGCTTAAGCTAGTATGAAAGACCAACATGAAATAAATGACTTTGGGTCAACATTAACAGTCTAAGTAAACCAGATGTTAGTTATTTCTGTATATGGAGCAAGGACCAATGATTCTTCTCACTTGCCCTAAAGAAGTCACTTGCCCAAAAGCATATATTTTACTGAAAATGATGAGAGATTTTTACCTCATAGGAATGCCATTTCGCTCCAGATCTCCGTACTTGATATATCTCTCCCAGTTTCTCATAGCCACACAGCCACAAGCTTCCTCTCTCTTTTGACTCTTCTCTAAACCTCTTTGGCTCCAGTCATCCATTTCTAGATCTCTCCTTGCATCCCTTCTCTCCTTTCTTAGGTAGACAATTAATTCTGTCTCATCTCTTTCCAGCTTGCATAGCTGCAATTAAAAACTGACTCAGCAAGCAGCACACCCACTAATTACCAAGAATTTCTCTCATTAGAAGGCAGGGGAATATTTATATAATAATTTTTATTTCCTCACCTACCTATATATCTCCACCCACTGCAGTGTCTTCCTCACCCCCACCCACTGCAGTGTTTTCACCTCTTTGCAAAGTCTTCCCAAATGGTTTGAGAGTTCCCAACTGATATTTCACATGTCCCTACAAAGTGCTGTCAATCACCTGGTGATATCCTCCCTCTTTTTCTTTTTCTGTTTTAGCCCCCTGTGGTTTTTTCATCTGTTGTGGATACTTTTGATGCCTACACAGTCACATGAAGGGGTCTTGGCTCTCCCTCCAGGGTTTTCAGCCAAGTGCCCTCCTTTTAGACATAGCTGCCAGTACCATAGCCCCACTGATATTCTTGAGCCCTAAAAGTCCTAGGGCAGAGCCATAGAATATGGTACCCCTAGGAAATAGAATATATTCTAAGAATATATTCATAGGATATGTGCTGAATGACATTGTGTTTAGTATGCAAGGAGGGGGAATGCTTTCCCACTCCTTTCTACCTTTCCCACCCTTTGCCATCACAGGGGTCATATGAATACTAGAGGAGTATCTGATGGTGTTTTTGAGAAATAAATGCTTATATAATTTTATTTTAGCACATGATAATCATGATATATAACAGGTGATATGGCACAGGACTGATCATTCAGAACGGACCCAAAATATAACTTGAACAATCAGATTGGATGTTCATTAGCAGATAGGACAAATATATTGGTGCATCCTAGCTTAATATTAGCTCTGTTTTGGAAGATCGTAACATGAATCCATGAAGGCTGTGGTTGGGAAGAGAAGGAGACCAGTCTTAACTATAGAAGCCATGTTATTTCTGTCTCCTAAATTAAGAAATGTTTTCCTCTCTGTTTTCTAATACTCAGGTATTGTTGGAGGCATTATAGTTCATAGGGATGTGAATATAGGCTCCAGAGTTAGATGGACTGAGGATCAAATTCCTGTTCTGCCACAAAAAGATCATGGTCTTGGGCAATTAACCTCTATATGCTATAATTTTCTTATCTGCAAAATGGGAATAAAATGCATAATTATGGGGGTGCTGTAAATATTAAATGAGGAAATTAATATTTTAAGGGTTAAAAAATGTTATGCATTATTATTGTACCACGTTCTTGTGTCTAACTCATTCTTTAGAATAACTTTGGATTCATCCTGACTCTAGGCTCATCCAGTCAATGCAACAGATGTGGCCAGTCATGTAGTAGTTAGATACTAAGTAATTAATTAGCTCATTCACTCATTTCTTTTTTTTTTTTGCCATACGCGGGCCTCTCACTGTTGTGGCCTCTCCCGTTGCGGAGCACAGGCTCCGGACGCGCAGGCTCAGCGGCCATGGCTAACGGGCCTAGCCGCTCTGTGGCATGTGGGATCTTCCCAGACTGGGGCACGAACCCGTGTCCTCTGCATTGGCAGGCGGACTCTCAACCACTGCGCCACCAGGGAAGCCCCCGCTCATTTCTTTAATTCTTTCATTCCTTCAACTAAAGGGCATAGTAAGCACTGGAGACCAATGATGAAAATGAGATGACTTTATGAGCTCACAGTTAGAGGGGATACAGACCAAAAATGAAATAATTAGAAAGCAGTGTGAGAAGTGCCATTATGGAGATAAGAAGAGAAGGTTATTGAAATGCATCAGAGAAAAGCCAATGATTATGCCTGGAGAAATTAAGAAAGCTTCACAAAAGAAGTAGTAAAGACTTGTTCTTAGGACAGATTTAGGGCCATCAATTTCCCATATAAGTGGTGTTCCCTATCCCACTGGAAATTTCTGGATGAGCCTAACATTTCCTGGTACTATTGTAGATATGAGATCAGAATCTTAAAGCATATACCTCCTTATTCCAGAGCTCTGATAATGCAAATAAAATACAAAGATACAAGACTTTCAAGATTAAGCTACCTTAGTATTCAATTGAATAAAATTATTAATTCTTTAGAACATTTTTAAACCTTTTTTGAGGTATGGTAGAGGAAGTAAAAAAAATATGACTTGTTTTTCATGTTACTTCTTAAATTCTAAAGTCTTCTAAATTGCATCATTTCTGAATAATCAGCAACAACAACCAACAGTATTGCTACTGGTTAGGTTTAGTCCCTGAAAGCATATGGTCTTTAAAGTATTTCTTTAGGATCTTCTAATGCACCCAGTGTCTCCTCATCTGAAGTCCCAAAACACATAAGTCTATTTTGCATGTTCCTGTGTTTTCCAGTTGCTTAAAATTGATCTTGAGATTTTTTTTTTGAATTGACATCAGTACTTCCCGTGTTATGTTTTTTTGTTTTGTTATTTTTCTGGAAAATAAATCAGTCTCTCTTTCTCTTACTGTTTCTCTGTCCCCTCCTTTCTTTTTTTAATTTTTATTTTTACCTTTCTTACTTGTCTACTTTCCCCTCAGGAAGTTATGCGTTCCTTCTTTTCATTTGTTCAGATTGGAAAAGTTTAAATGAACAAGCATATGTACACACACACACACACACACACACACGTGCGGAGGAACAGATTTTTTTAACAATCGTGGCTGTTACAAAACACAGGAGCACTTTAATAGAGATCTCACTACTGCCTTGTGTGTCTTCTGTCGATTTTTGGCTGTAGTTAGTTCTTCATGAAGCACTTACAGGTGTTGGTTTTGGACTCTTTTCTTTCCAGGGATAATTTTTGAAGCAAGCAATGTTGGAAAATGTTCTCAGATAATCTGTACTCTGCCAGTGCACTTTGTCCTTGTGGGCCCTTAAAAAATCAATTTCATGTGGGTTACCTGTCACTTTGTATGTTTGCTTTTTAGGTACAAAAAAGGGTTAAATCACTTTGGTTGTATAAAATGACTTTTAATCAGTTCTTTTTCTTCTAGGTACAATCACTTAACCTGCTTTAAGACTGTGAATCAGTGCAGCTGGAGCCCTTTTGGAAGCCTTTCGGCTCTTGTTGGGTTAGAAAAATAGAGTTGGAATCAGTTGGCCAGAGTTCACATATTGGCACCATCACTTGCTAGCTATGTGACTTGTGACCGATTAGCCTTTCTTTGATTCAGTTTTCCTATTGATAAAAATAGGGTCAAAGGTAATATCCATGTCTTAGGTTTGTTGGGATAAATAAATGAGATTGTGTGTAAGGAGTGTTTAGCATAGGCCTGGAAAATAGTAAGCTTTTAATAAGTGTCATTCTTATTCATGTGAGTGACATAGCCAACAAGGAGACATGCAACATCAGGAAGAGGCTACAAAGGCAGTTCAAAGACTGTCGCTATGTTTGGTATTACTTGCTTCCATATCTGTCAGTTCAGAAATTTGTTATTTGGTGTGGAAAGGACTGATAAGTCTTGGCACAATGTTTTCCCCCAAGTAAATCACATTTTTTCTGGAATTTGTTTTGCCCTCTCCGCTAACTTCTCTCCACACGCCAGTCTCTAACCCCTACTGCTCTTCATCCACTGCCCTGCCCCTCCATTCCAGGACATGAGAGTCAACATGTGTCACTTCGTTTTCACACCATGACTGCAATTGGGAAACTCCGTTCCCCAAAATCCTTCCCAGGTCTTGGTGAAATCCCCTGGTTATAATTCATGTTTTCCGCACACACTTCGTAAAGATTTCAGTGCTGTAAAATTAATTCTGTAATTATCACCTGTTCTTTATGTTCAAATGTTCACATGTTTACATGCTACATTTAAGAAATCACCTTCTGATAATTTTTATTTCTTTACTTAATAGAAGCACAGCGATTTCTCCCATACAGCCCTTTGCTGCCTCATTAGCACACCTGATATGTTTGTTCTCAGATAGTTTTTCTATACATCCACAGGAGAATTTACGTAGAACTTCCATACCAGCATTAAAGATAGCCATAGCAACACCAAAGAGGGCCTTGTGAAATATATGATTACAATGTACCACGGGAATTAATAATTCTCAGGCCACTGTCTTAAATTGTAACCAGACTGTTTTTGTAAGGAAGTTGCTCAGTTTATGTACACAGAACACATAGGGCTGCATTCTAATTGGGGGACCAGTTTTACTTAAAATTTATATCTCAGAAAGTATTTAAATTATTCTACTTAATATGCCTATGCTATATTTGAGTGATGTTATGAAATGTTTTGCGAATTTGACCCTTCCTGATAATTTCCTAAAAGTCTAAGTGAATACAATGAAAGAATACCATCTCTAAAAATGGTTTTAGTATCTTTTTCCCCAGAGTAAAGAATAAATTTTTTAAAAAATTAATAATTATACAAATTTATCATTCACTATAAAAAGTAATTTTACTAGACACTATGTCAGTTTTCTTCTTCAGGTTCCCCAATTAAGTAGAACTTTAAAAACATACTGTTAGTTTACTAGATTTTAGTAGGTCAGCATGCACACCAAAAGTGTATTAAGGTGGACTGCTTTATTGATTTGTGGTGAATATCCTAAAGGCTCAAGACAGTTGTCTGCGGAAGGGGCGGGAGGGCCATACATGATCGAGGTCATGCGCATCTAGCCAATTTGTAAGACGATCCAGCCGCTCCAAGCCATCAGCAATTCTTAGCATAGGGGCACACTCATGCATTCTTGTCAAGTCATCTTGTGAAAGGCTGCCTGCTTCCAGCTTGGCTTGGATGTGCAACCTTAATAAAACTCACTGAGGTCTGGGAGAAAATAGCAGATCTGCAGCAGATAGGGTAGAGGAAAGGGTCTAGAATATGTACACGCAGCTGACTCAGGCAGGCTACACGCTGAACGGTTACACTGAGAGGAAACCATAAATCTCAGCTACTATGCAATAAATATCTCAAGTTTTAACTAAGGAAACTATCTTTACAGTGAAATTAAAAAAATAACATTTTAGAACAAAGCTAACAGATGGCTAGTTTTCTGTGATTCTTCTACAAAAGCTTTCTTTGAGAGGGGAAAAAGTCAAACAAACAAGCAGTTTTACCTGAAATAAAGAACTAGTTTAAAGGTCAGAAGAAAGGAGCAAGTTTTGCGAGAGACACGGAAAGAGAGTGCTGGCAGTACAATGACAGTTTTCCTTTCCTTTGCTTTCCTCGCTGCTATTCTGACTCACATAGGGTGCAGCAACCAGCGCCGAAGTCCAGAAAACGGTGGGAGAAGATATAATCGGATTCAGCATGGGCAGTGTGCCTACACTTTCATTCTTCCAGAACACGACGGGAACTGTCGTGAGAGTACGACAGACCAGTACAACACAAACGCTCTGCAGAGAGATGCTCCACACGTGGAACAGGATTTCTCTTCCCAGAAACTTCAACATCTGGAGCATGTGATGGAAAATTATACTCAGTGGCTGCAAAAAGTAAGTGTTTGCTTTCAGTTTCTAAATGCACGGAGCCTTTTCTGTTCTTGCACTGCAGCTAGCTTAGAGTTCCTTAGGGGAGCATGTGTGTGTTTACCTTTTGCTCCAGGGGGGCAGTGTTTGCAAATGTAAGACGGCTCTCTCCCTGTGACTTCACGGGTGAGCAAACGTGTTTTAGGCTTGTGCAAGCCTCTGAAGGTATGGTGGCACCCCGTTTTGTGTGCCTAATACTGGCACATTTTATGACATTTCTGGTTTTCCCTTATTTAAAATTTAGCTTAAGTTTTCTATCAAAATCCAACTTAAAAAATTGGGTAAGTTAGTGAAAAAATAAAGTAATAATGACAATACTAGTTTAGGATCAAATCGATTTTACACCAAGAAATTTTCTTCAGCTAGGACAGAAAATCGTCACCAGATACTTATTTTTCAACGTCTAGTAAAGTTAATATGAAATGAGAGTAAATCCAAAATATATTTGATTGGAGAACTTGAATAAGTATAAAAGGTAACAATTTCAGCAAGTAGTAGTATAGTAAAGGACTGATTTCTGTCATATATTTCTTCTGTCCTTGAGAAAAAATCAGGAAGATTTTTTTTAATGTGAACTCATTAGGAAGAGGTTGTTTACCCACTATGAAAGGAGAAATTGAGCCAGTGGTGGCTGTTCCCGAAGATATGCACCTGCAGATTTGGGCTGAACACAACATGTAGGCTTTGGTATGTTCCTGAAGTACCTCTTTCCTCAGGACATTGTAGTTATACACAGTGCAATATGGGAGTCTAAGTATCCAGATAAATGTTACTGTTGAGTATGCATTTAAATCCCAATTTGTAAAAATCAAATTAAACATTTTATTTAGTTATTTCTGTATAAATCATTTAAAAGTTTGTGTTGAAAATATGCCTATAAAGAAATAACATACTTTCTGCAGTTCATTCCCTCTTTACTCTCTGTTTAATTGTGTAACAGGTAAGCAGCAGATAACAAGTGTATTCAAATATATCACTGGAAGGGTGGCAATGTCAGTGTCCCATTTGTGGAAAGCTTCTCCCCCAGGGATCTTTGCTAAAAATTCAGTTGGTGTGTATGGGTAGGAACGCAAGGAGTCTAGTCTTCTTTAAGTTAGTCTGTTAACAGAACAAACCCTTTAAGAAGATAAAAGATAGGGAAAGGACAGATGCTCTGTTTTGTTCCTGTGTGGTCACGCTCACTTAGATCACCTCCTGCTGAATCATGCCGAGTAATAGTTATTTTACTTTTTGTCCACTAGGGACTGAACTAAGATCACTGTTATTTTATTTGACAAATTAACTAAAACTTAGTAGTTTTAGAGTTTCCACACCTGGAATTTTAGTTAATCTTTCTATTGTAGATTACAGGTGAAAAAATACATAGATAGGCAAAATAATAGAAAGCAAGGAGAATTCTGCAGTCTTTTGATAATATAGCTTAAATTTCAGGCACTAACTACAGCAGCAGTTTATAATAGGATTTTTTTTTTTTCCTTTCCGTCGTGTACAAGTGAATTTGGTTGAATAGCTTATTATTCTTCTCAATATACCGCCCATATAGTTTTTAATGAGAATTTAATCATAAATTAGTCCGGATTCACTGAGGGAGGTGGAGAGGGAAATTTAGTTCTAAATTGTCTTCAATAAGCTATTCTACCATAAATGTAATATTTTGTTTGCTTAAAATATACAATCAAAATGGTGATTTAAACATAGTAATGCATATTTGTTTTGTTGCTGTGCAGTTATTAAGCAGTAGCAGGGTAAATAACATGATTCTGCTGGGTTTAAATCATGCCCAGGCTTCATATTGTTAATGTTTGAAATAAATTTGATTTTTGTTTGCATTGTTTTTGGTCAATGATTATGAGGTAGTTTTCAGATTATAGCCAGGCATAATTATGAAAATGTTCTTTGGTTATATTGACCCTTGCTAGCATGAATCAAGCCGAATATATGCTGAAAATTTCCCTGTTGGTATGAGTCAGAGCAGTTTGGCTTGACTGTTGTCCGTTTAAATTTGCACGTCTTCTGTCATTGTTAATGTGATTGGTTGGAGGATCAAGAAACCAAATAAATGCATTCAGCAAAGAACTTGCTAAAGGCTTTCATAAATTTCCCTTAATTAGAGGTTTTCCATACTTCAAGTTCTAAATTTCAAGTAAGGCACTTACTTTGATAATTCAAATGTAAATCTTTGTTATTGTAACCATTTGGTATATGCTTAATACTATAATTTGTGCTACTTCTATTTTGATTCCCAGTAGTTGTTAGGATAAGAAGCAATGCACTGCAGAAACTGAGGCTATCAGTGTAACTGTAAATAATTCATCCATTTATTCAACAAAATAATTAATCAAAGCATATGATTATTATGCAGCTCATATCATCACTATCAGGAATTTTTTTGATGCTGAATGTGTATTATTAATGCTAGAAGCAGATCGATGATAATTTATATCAATCTATTAACCTTCCTCGATGTTTGGTAAACTGGGTTCTTTTAAATATTCTTCAGAAAACACTGACTGTCACTATAAGTCACTTTATGAAACTTATACTCTGCAGTCTCATTCCTCAACTTTTCTGGTCTTGCAACTGAATAAGATGATAAGCAAGGTGGTCAGCAGGGCATAGGATGTGTTGGTCACTGTAAGTACTGGAACTGTTATGGCACTGGTCTCTTGATGTGATGGATTTAATTCTCAGAGATCAGGTTTCCATGATAACTTGTTGATTAACACCAATGTGAGATAGGTTTATAGCATTATCCTTACTTTTCAGATAGGGAAAAGCAATATACATAATTGTTCAAAAAATCACATTTTTATTGGGTGAAACACCTGGGCTATATGTCTAGGTTTGACTCTCTTCCACCATATAGCTCTTTTCAGAATTATTAGCAAACCATACCCATTACCAGAGAGTGACCAGATCTTGGGATAGTGACAGTAAACACAAAGGCCTTTGTGTCTTCGCCACTTTCTTGTGATTCCTTTCTACCTTTCTATTACACAGAAATGTCTGTTGTTTAATGTCTACTCCACATCCTGTGCTTCTTTTTTTTTTTTTTTTTTTTGCGGTACGCGGGCCTCTCACTGTTGTGGCCTCTCCCCCTGCGGAGCATAGGCTCCGGACGCGCAGGCTCAGCGGCCATGGCTCACGGGCCCAGCCGCTCCGCGGCTTGTGGGATCTTCCCGGACCAGGGCACGAACCCGTGTCCCCTGCATCGGCAGGCGGACTCTCAACTACTGCACCACCAGGGAAGCCCCTGTACTTCTTGAACTATTGTTTTCTTTCTCTCATATACCCAAAGTTCACAAATACGTGGATTTAAAATATTCAGATTTAAAATACTAGAATTTGGGGGAATGCTTAGAAAGTCTGTTTTGCCTTTGCCAAATGGTGTCTTTTCTTTTTTTGGTTGAAAGTATAAATACATTGAGCTAAAAAAACATGCCTTGTAACAGAGAACAAGAATCTATCTACTATAAGCATTTCACACTAGCTAAAATTGACAAATTGGTTGTTAGTAAGAAATGTAGTTATGAATCACGATCCAGAATATTTTAATAAATGAAATACTTTTAATGAAGTGCTTGGCTAAATTTTTCTATTGACAGCATTTTTTGACTAACAGCATCCTCTACTTGAATATTGTATTCTTTTCTTCAGAGAATTAGTATTTGGCATGCAGTTACCTGACATATATTAATGATGATGATAATCTTTTTAAAAGCCCTTGTATTACACATATTAACTCATATTAATATCTACTCATAGAAGGTGACTTCCATGAGGCCAGTGATGTGTGTTTGTCCAGTTTCATTTCCCCAGGGCTTAGAGTAGTATATCATCCATAGCAGATAGATAATAAATGTTTGTTGATTGAATAAATGGATACCTTGTCTGTGTGTTGCAATCTGCATTTTATTATGTACTGTTAACATTTTGGATATATACCTTCCTTCCCTAAATAGATTTTAAGTAGTCTTTTAAGCAAGGACTATGTGGAGGAGGAAAAATAATTTTCTCTCTACCCTTCTAGGTTCATGGCTGAGACTTTTCTATACTAAAAAACATGTTAACAAGAGAAAAACAAACAGAAGTTTAATAACATGTATACCTCCTGTATACATGGGAGATGCCCAGGAAAATTGAGTAACTCCCCCAAATGACCCAAGCTTCCACCTTAAATACTGTCTCCAGCTAAAGACAAAAGAAGATGTTGGGTAGGGAGAGCCAGGTTTTCAGGTAAAACATAGTAAACAAGAGTATGGTTGTTATGAAATTTAAGTCCATGCCTTCTCCCTTGATAGAGTTGCTAGAGGTTTAGTCATCTTCCTCTTCGAGGTACAGAGAGTGAGACACCCTTACAAATGGAGATCTCCCTTATAAATGTAAATTTCTCTTATAGAAGGCTAATTTCTACTTGGTTTTTAGAGCTTTTCCTATGTCTGCTGTTTCTTAAAAGTATCAGCCTGAAATAATCCTTATGCCAAAAATTCATAATTTGGCATGACAAATTCTGCTCCCCTTCAACTACATCATGCAATTATTTTTGTCCTAATATTAATTTAAAAGATATTGAGTCTAGAATATGTGGTATTAATTATCCAAATTGTATTTAGCCAATGGTCTAGGATCTTAAAAACTTCTATGAATTCATTTGTCTTCTTAATTATTCGTTAAGAGTCATGTTGTTGCTGGTTTCTCCATGAAATGTACCCACACTCCACTTATCCTCAAAGGCTGAGTTCTCCAGTGTTATCACATTGCATGTATCATGTTAGCACTGCATTTCCATGTTGTGTGGCTGTTGTCATTTTCATTATTTGTTTTGAGGGCTGTTCGCCTACTTAGACTGTAAGTCCCTAGAGCGTAGCAAAAGTCTCTTTATCCATCTTTATATCCCCAAAGATGTTTATTAAGTGTCTGAATAATATCTCTGTTATCATCATAATATAAAAATAAAAACATCACATGTTCAAGTGTGTGGTGCCATGTATAAAATAAGCAAGTTAAGGGACCTTGCAACTGCTTTCAGTTGCTAAAGTTTGCTTCTAAGTTACTTGAGGGTCATCCTGTGGGCTGAAAAAGAATTTTATACATCCAGACCCATAGGCAAACAGTTACTGCATACAGGAGTGGCATATATTTACATATATTTGTAATAATAATATGTGAATATGTGAATCTAAGTAACTAGCACTGACTTCTCATCTGCGCATTGTTTTCGTAGCTGCTGACTGTGCAAAACTAAGTCAGAGAGGATACTCTCTGTTTTATTTGCACATGTGAGGGGATTTCTAGAATGTGTAAAATGAGCAGACAATTGATCAGTATGTTTTTTAAAATTTGTCACTAAATTTGAAGAAAATATGCATATATGATTTATGCATAGAGATAGAAAAACATGACAATTGCCAAGAAAGGTTAATAGGAATAATTATCTTTTAAACTCAGTTGTAGAAATTTCTCCAACTTCGAGAGTAACCCCTGATTTTCGAGCTAAGTAGAGCTCTTTAGTTAATGCCTCTGTATTAACTTTTCAATGAATAGTTAGGTTTTATTATTTGCTCATTATATTGTAGAATTGAAAGATCCAAGAAGGCACAAAGACTTCCTGGGCCCCAGAAGTTGGCATTTGGAGCTATAACAGCCTTTTGGATTTCTCTGCAGGAAGGAGCAAGCCTTCCTGCAAACTGTCTCCATTGGTGGATGTCAGGTTTTAGGAGCATGGCAAGTAGGTTCTTTTCTGTGGGTGATTGCAGCCGTTCTTACTCCTGACTGTGAGCTTTCACATTGAGCTTTCTTTAAGTAGCACTCATTCATATGTAATTATTGGTTCAATAATTTAAAATGAATGAGAATGTACCATTCTTTTCCTTAAAATCCCCCTACATTTTTCCGTTACATGAGAAAAGGATCCAGATTCTTTACCATGAGGTCCTATATGATCTGCCCCCACACTCCTATCTGGATTCCTCATTTACCACCTTTCCCTCATTCCAGACACTTAAATGACTTTAGTCTTCTTGTTATACCTCCAGCAGACCAGCTCTTTGCTGTCTCAGGGACTTCACATTCTGTTTGCCTAACTAGGAAAATTCTTGCCCCAGATCTTGGCATGAATGACTTTTTCTCTTCATTCAGGTGTTTGCTCAGAAATCTTCTCAGAAAGTCTTCACTGAGCACCATTACCTACCACTTTCCCCCACTCTGCTACGTGATTTTCTATCATAATATATGTATTATTTCTTCATGGCATTTACCACTGTGACCTTTTATTGTTTATTGTTTGTCATATAATTTATTCCGTCTACCTCTACTAAGAATGTAAACACAAGAAGAGGTCCTTGTCCATCTTGTTCCATGCAGTACACCTTACCCCTAGAAGAGTGCATGACACATAGTAGACTTCGGTAAATATTTGCATAATATATTCTCCCAGACCCTGTATGCTATGAGATAAAGACTGTGGCTGTCTTGTTCACTAGTTCTTATTTATTATTTTATGTATTGTTTTGATCCCAGATAGCAGATCTACTTTTCTTGCACAATGCCTGGAACGTAGTTGGAAAGAATACTTTCTTTTTAATGACTAGAGGAATGAATGAATTCCATGGGCATATTTTGACTAAAATTAAATATATGTATGAAAATGAGACTTAACTATGTTCTATACATTACCCTACTAACTATGTAATGGGAGAAATTTTAATTAGTCCTGAGTTTCCATATTCTGTTACAGGGGTCAGCAAACAATGGCCCTTGGGCTAAATTGTGCCTGCTACCTATGTTTGTAAATAAAGTTTTACTGGAATACAACCACACTCATTCCTTAATATACTGTGCATCCATTTGTAAATAAAGTTTTATTGGAACAGAGCCATACCCATTTGCTTATGTATTGTCTATGGCTGCTTTCTTCCTATAAAGGCAGACTTGAGTAGTTGCAACAGACACCAGAAGGCCCACAGAGCTTAAAATTTGATATCCATCCCTTTACAGAAAAAGTTTGCTGACCCCTGTTCTATATCACAAAATGAATACAGTATTAACATTGAGACCATTGCAAGGTAAATTGTGAGGTTTGCTGTGTGGGAAAAAGATGACCTTCCAAGAAGCCAAATAATCTTCAGGTCCGTGCCAGTTGGCATAGAGCCTGTCTAAGCCATTTCTTGGTGTGGTATTGGGACATGCTGTGAGGTGACATTTTAGAGTACAGGCAGGGGAATTTCATGTCTTTTTTTCCCCCCACCCATCTTGATGTGAACAGAGAAATAGTCCAAAAACAGATACACGTTAAAAAAGAAAAAGCACCTGAATAACAATACAAATCAGCAGCCTCTGGTTAGATGAGTCTGGGTGCCCGGGGGTCTTCTGCTTTATGTGCCTGTTTCATCCTGTTTGTTGTGGCATTAGCAAGAATGTTGACAAAATATCAGAGGCATTCTATTTTCATAGAAATGGGACTCTGACTCAGCCTTTTACATTCAGTCTATTTAGAAACTTTTCCTCCTTCTGTCATTTGTTTTAGATATAAATATTACAAGTGTTCCCACTTACGTAGATGATGAGAAGGGAGAAGCAACAAGTGGGGTGCTCAGCTACAAAATACAGAGGTTTATCAGCCCCTATACTATAATTTGCTAATTAAGGAGGTTTTGTTTTCTCATTCTGCATGCCTTGTCTCTGTGTGGAAACATAAACAGCCTTTTCCTGGGCATTGTCTTCTTCTATTCTTTTTTTAATACCACAAGCTATATTGTGTCATTTGCTTACACGCACAACCCTAATAATATTCTGAGTCAGCCTTGCCTTTTGTTCCAATACAACAGTATCGTTTGCTATGAAGTTGGGAAGTTCCAAACTCCCTTTGGTTCTAGCCCCATGGTCTGAGGGAAGGAGGGCCTCTTAGTGTTTAAATCTCTTTGCAAAGTGTACAGAAGATGTGCCCCCTCCCTTATCAGTGAGGTTTCTAAAGAATGAAGCACTCTGTGGATCATCTTTTCTTATATTTGGAGGCTCTGTACCTAAACACTCTTCTCTAATTCTTACATAGAAATATTGGAAGTGAGAGGTTTTCAGCCTTGTTTAGTCTTTGTTGCCTATCCAAATGATCTGATTTCTTCCTTTAAACAAATGAAAAGGTAATATTTAACCGAGAAAGTGACGAAAAACATATAAAGCCAGATACGACCCTACTGGTAGCTAATAATTTCATCAATAATGTATTTGGGCATATGCAGATTTTTTCTTTTGTCAGTAAGTGCTGGAGAGTATAGAGCAAAATAAATGTAGTAAAGTATATATACTATATGATTATACAGCTTACTTACTACAGGTCTACATTGGCATGTATTGAAGTTCGTGTTGAACTATTGAAAGTGCATGCAAATTAGCATCAAGCTGTGTCTAAAGTAAATCGGTAGCTGAAATATTAATAAAATGCAAATGAAGTGAGAATATCTTGAATTGTTAGTAATATATACATGGAAGCCATCAAACTCACTGGCATCAAATTGGTAAAATTACTATATATTTCTGTGGAATGGCTGATGATAATTTTGGAAGGTGGTATATTTTAAAGTTTCGTTTTATGTGTAGTTTAACTTATTAGGAAGGTGCACACTTTACAGATAGTCTCTATTTTGTTTATGAAAGCTGAATAAGTTGAGTTATAAAACTAGACCTAAAGATTATTGGAGGGTTTCCCTCCTACACTGTTGGTGGGAATGTAAATTGGTGCAGTCACTATGGAAAACCGTATAGAGGTTCTTCAGAAAACTAAAAATAGAACTACCATATGATCCAGCAATCCTACTCCTGGGCATATACCTGGACAAAGCTATAATTCAAAAAGGTACATGTACTCCTCTGTTCATAACAGCAGTATTCATAATAGCCAAGACATGGAAACAATCTAAATGTCCATTGACAGATGAATGGATAAAGAAGATGTGGTACATATATACAATGGAATACTACTCAGCCATAAAAAAGAACGAAGTAATGCCATTTGCAGCAACATGGATGCAACTGAAGATGATCATACTAAGAGAAATAAGTCAGAAAGAGAAAGACAAATACCATATGATATCACTTATATGTGGAATCTAAAATATGACACAAATGAACCTATATACAATACAGAAACAGAGTCACAGACATAGAGAACAGACTTGTGATTGCCATGGGGGGAGGGGAAGGAGAGGGAGGGACTGGGAGTTTGGGGTTAGTAGATTACAGTTAGAATGGATAAACAACAAGGTCCTACTGTATAGCACAGGGAACTATATCCAGTCTCCCAGGATAAACCATAATGAAAAGAATATAAAAAAAAAGAATGTATATATGTGTATAACTGAGTCACTTTGGTGTACAGCAGAAATTAGTACAACATTGTAAATCAGCTATACTTCAATTAAAAGAAAAAGGTTATTGGAGGGTTTCCATTCCCAGAGAACAAATAAATATGTTATATATTTATTTATTTACTTATTTATGGCCACGTTGGGTCTTTGTTGCTGCATGCGGGCTTTCTCTAGTTGTGGTGAGGGGGGCCTATTCTGCGTTGCAGTGCGCAGGCTTCTCATTGCGGTGGCTTCTCGTTGCAGAGCACAGGCTCTAGGCATGCGGGCTTCAGTAGTTGTGGCATGAAGGCTCAGTAGTTGTGGCTCACGGGCTCTAGAGTGCAGGCTCAGTAGTTCTGGCACACGGGCTTAGTTGCTCCGCAGCATGTGCGATCTTCCTGGACCAGGGCTCGAACCCGTGTCCCCTGCATAAGCAGGCAGATTCTTAACCACTGCACCACCAGAGAAGTCCCAAAATAAATATTTTAAAATCCCAAATTTTAATTCATTTCTAAACCTTTAAAGATAATTCCAAGATTTTATAAAACACTTTAACACTGTTCTTGTCTTCACTATTACTATACAGTTGACTAGATTAAAATGCAGTGGGTATTTACTGCAGCTAAAAATTTGATTTGCTGTACCCAGAAGACCTTACCTCAAGTGCACAGACATAAGAGGCGAGAATTGTATCTTTATTACTAATATCACCAGTCTTTTCTTTATTTTCCAATTTTACTCAGTTTTTAAATATCAAGAACAGAGCTATAATAAGCAGTAGGTTTAATATAGTATTAATGAATAATTTATTGAATTAATTGAATATTTAATAACTTTTAAATGTCAATAATAGAGTGAAAGTTTAATATTTTTAACAAATGAGCTGATGAACTGCAAATATTTCTTAGCAGTAGAACCCAATTTCCAAACAAGTTATTAGGCAGAAGCTTAAAATGTAATCTAAATGCAAATCAAGGGGCTAGAGGAGAACTGGAGTGAGGCCCCCACCACGACCCTGTTCCTCAGCCCTTTTCTCAGAGACATCCTTCAAGGGACCTTATGTGTACAAAGAAATATAGGTTCAAAATAGCTGCAGTGAAACTTTCAAATAATCAAATATTAGGTCGGTAAAGTTGCCAAAACCAATCTACTGGCAGACAGAAAGAAACATAACAGTTGAAAATTTGAATATTTATTGGCAGGCTGATGTAAGAATGTCCAAATCTGCCATATACAAAGCAGTTTAAGAAAAAACTGCAGGTTGTTCAAAAAAAATAATAAATGCAGGATGTTCTAGACTCAAAAGTGTTGAGGCCTACCCATATTTAACATGACCCAAATATGTTAAGATAATAGACAATTCTTGGATAATTAGTGGCAAATTGTTATAACTTATCTATTTTCTAAATTGTCCAATTTCATGATAGTTTATACTTCTCTGTTTTAAATTTAGGAACATGAATTACATTGATTACTTAATATTTCAAGCTGCAATTTTCACTAAGAACAGAATTCATTGTTAAGGATAGTGAAAGGAAATATGAATTTTAAGTAGGCATTTTGGTATTTTCAAAATTTTCAAAGATTCTTGTTAGATCTACTCAGCTAATCTTTGTTTTTATTTCTAGTATGTGACACTTAACAGAAATGCCATTTTCTTTTTCATATATGCTGGCTATTTAGCATTTTTAAAGACACTGTCTGGACTGTGAAAGTTAATTCAGTTAAGAATAGATAAAAATCATTCTTGAATCCACTTTCCCCAAAACACCTAAGCTGCAACATATGGCAATACGCTGAAAGAGAACAATCATATGAAGGCAATGCCTTCAATTCCATTAACTCTGTGGCGCTTTTTCTCTTTCGGAGATGAATAATACAGAGCCATTTGATATACTGATGGGGTGAAGGCTCCAAAGTCAGGCCTTATATGAATTTATTATTAACTTGCTTATTATATTAGAAATGAAAGTTCTAATTCTTTTTCTGGCTTCCCAGTGGCCTGCTTTTTCTCAAACACCAGTTTGCCCATTCTGCACTTTGGAGACTTCTGAGGCTTGAAAACCAAAAAAGAGAGGTGGTGAGGCAGTCCTCAGCTGGACAGACAGAAGGACTCAGAGGAATTTACTCCAGGCCTGGGTCCTTCTCATTCCTCTTCTTTCCTCTGGTATTGTCCTCATTAAAGTCCTATGTGATGCTCCTTGTACTGGCCTTGGAGTGGAAGTGTTAGAAAGAGGATGGACAAGAGGGTGGGCGAATGAACAGGGAGACCAGAGACTGTCCCTTTATTGGTGGCTGGAGGGTGCAGTGAGGGCCCACGGGACTATAGTAGTGTCAAGAAGACTGCTTCATAAGAGATGGCAGTGAGTTCTGCCATGGGATTTTAGGTTACAGGCATGAGTCATGCAGCTAAGCACCTGCCATTAACAAAGGACAGGCAGTCAGTTAGCCAGTTATCTAATCAAATATGCATTGTGTACAAGGTGGTCTGCTAGGTACTGGGAGATGGTGATAAATCCACTATAGCCCCTGTGGTTGAGAAGCCTAAACCCATTGAAATAGACAGACATGAAAGCAAATGCATTGTTTGTGTCCTCTATTTCCTATGTCAAGTCTAAAGACAGTACCACACAGTGATGAAGTATGTTGTACCTCGAGCCAGACTGCCTGGATGAATCTTGACAGTACCACTTCCTTGCTATGTGACCTTAGGCAAGTTTCATAACTTCTCCATGCCTCATTTTCATTACTGGTAAAATGAGGTAATAATAGTACGTACATTATAGGATGATTATTAAGAGTAAGCATAAGTGGGCTTCCCTGGTGGTGCAGTGGTTGAGAGTCCGCCTGCCGATGCAGGGGACACGGGTTCGTGCCCCGGTCCGGGAAGATCCCATATGCCGCAGAGCGGCTGGGCCTGTGAGCCATGGCCGCTGAGCCTGCGCGTCCGGAGCCTATGCTCCGCAACGGGAGAGGCCACAACAGTAAGAGGCCCGTGTACCGCAAAAAAAAAAAAAAAAAAAGTAAGCATAAGTCACATAAATTACTTTGCATAAGTGCAGTTGCATAGTAAATGTTAAGTAAATATTAGTTATTCCTTGGGGGCAGTTCTGGGTTATAGTAATAGTTAAATGTTGAGAACTTTTACCAGCTATCAGGCCCTTTGGAAGAATTTTACATGTATTAATTCATTGAATATTTTCGGTAGATAATATTATAATTTTCCCACATAGCAAATGAGAAAGCTGAGGCACAGAGAGGGGAAGTAACTTGCCCAGCATTGTCCAGTGACTCAATGACAGGACTAGTTCCCAATCCCAAGCAGTCTGGCTCTATGACCTATGCTCTTAACCAACTATGGAATTAGCTACAGCAACTTTTATGATATCTTCTCTTATCAATCTTCAAACCTTAAGTCTATTTTAAATGTTTTTCTGTGGTGGTGTTTGCGTCTAACCCTTAATTCTTTCACACTAAATGAGTTGCCCCTTTCTCAAGTTCTGCTTCAGTCATTTGTCCTCATCCCAATTCTGAAGCTTCGTGGTTAAATTGACTGTGACATTTAGGTTATGCTGCTGATTGAAGCACAATAGCCCAATTCTCTCTGCCCTCCCACAGGTCTGTTAACAGACCAAGGAATCCCACTTCTGCAGTTCCTCCTGCCTATATCCTTAGAAGCACCATCTCTCGAAGTTACAGAGCTTAATTGAATCTGACTATTTATCTAAAAACTTCTAAAACACAAAGAAAGGCTTACAATTGCTTTACATGGGGTGAAGCTGCCTATTCTAAATATCTTCCGTTCAATTTAATGACCTCCCTCTTGGATTTTTCTGTGGGCAATCCTTCTTGGAAAAGCACATCCTGGAACTTACAGTATTATTTGCATGTACTTTCTTTTGTGGGTCATTCAGAGAGTTGTAAAAATGAGAAGAAAAGCCTTGTTTTCTCAGGCAACGACCTCTTATCTCACTTCCTATTTTATTTATCATTGTCCCAATTAATTAAAACATTTCTGGTATTTTGGTTCAAGATCAAAACACTGCTACTTGCAAGCAATTGTGATGGCTCTTCATCTCTGTTTCCTTATCTCAGAGGCCTGACCACTCAGATGCCTGGGCTTTGAGGGTTGCTGCCTTCATGATGGATAAATATCAATTGCATGAGGTAGAAAGGCTCCAAGTTACCCTAACTTCCCTCTGTCCATTGTTCTTCATGGAGTGCAGAAGAGGAGAGACGACAGAATGGGGTGGGGACAAAATAGAATTCAGGCATACCTTTTCATCATCCACCTTTGCATAGTGGGACAGATTAAAAAACAATAAGAAAACAAAACTCACTCTGTATCCGCTTGCTTGACCTGAATTCTCCAAGGAGCACTAAGGATCACCAGTGGGTGGCATGTCAACATTGTAGGTGCCCCAAAGATATTGGTAGGATATATACATGAATAAATGCATGCTGTGGTGCTCAAACTATTTGGGGGCATTTTTTTGGTCAGTGAAGTGGTCTGAAGGATTACAGTGCTAATGATGACTAACAAGGACCTTTTCCCAATTCACAGGAAAGTATTAAGGATTACAGCTTTCTCAATTTTAAGATTTTCTTTCTTCATTCTCTCCATATTTTTCACTTTTCGTCTATTGTGTCTGATACTTTACATCTCTCAAACCTAGGGGCAGGATGGGAATAAAGACGCAGACCTATTAGAGAATGGACTTGAGGACACGGGGAGGGGGAAGGGTAAGCTGGAACAAAGTGAGAGAGTGGCATGGACATATATACACTACCAAATGTAAAATCGACAGCTAGTGGGAAGCAGCTGCATAGCACAGGGAGATGAGCTCGGTGAGGGGTGGGATAGGGAGGGTGGGAGGGAAGGAGACGCAAGAGGGAAGAGATATGGGGATATATGTATATGTATAGCGGATTCACTTTGTTGTAAAGCAGAAACTAACACACCATTGTAAAACAATTATACTCCAATAAAGATGTTAAAAAAAAAAAAAGCTGACAATATAGCAAATACCTATTAATAGAAGTTGGGAAGTGACCTCCCATATTTAGTCATATAGATTGCACTTTATCTTGACACACGACTATGGTGTGATTTATCTCATCCATACAACATAACCACATTTCCTGCCTTTGAAATTGCTATTGCTTTGTGTATGGAATAAATCAATCTATCTGCAAAGAGGGCAGTGGATATTGGATGTTCTGTCCCAAAAGCAAGTATGAAAATGACATTCTATTAAGAAAGGTGTTTAGTAACAAGTAGGTTGTTAATAAATCTACCTTGGTTAAGTAGTATCAACATCCAAACAGATAAGCACATATATTTTTATAAATAGTAGGTATTATATCTATTTTATAGATAATCAAACTGAGGACCAATGAAATCAAATAATTTTTACAAGGTTACATATTTACTTTGAGATAGATATAGAATTTGAACCCAGGTATTCTGAGTGGTTAACTCTAAAGTTCTTCATTGTTCATGTCTCTTTCACTTCTCCTTCACAAATTAAAACAAATTTTGAATGATAGAGCATGTGGAAGAGGTTTAAATGAATGATACTTTCCTCTAAGTTTTTAGAGACTATATGCAGAATAAATAACCGTCTTTGGAGATCAGAATAATTTGCCATGCATGTGTAAAAATTGCTGTAAGAAAGCTACTGTTCTTAGGAGAACTATTTCCTGGAACCACTCCTGACTGGATAAAAATTTTTATTTAAATTTAAAAATATGTCAGAGGCAAAAAATTAATTCCAGTTTTTACATTTTTCCAAATAAGTGAGCTGCTTACACAAACTGCCTCAGTTGAGGTTACTCTGATATGACCATACAAATAAAGTTAATATTTTAAACTAGTTTATCTACATTTTTGCTTATAAACACAACCTAGTGCTAGATTGTGTTTATTTCAGTTAAAGACCAAACAGGGATAAAATATTGTCAATAGAGGAGATTGCTTAATAGTTCAACACTAGTGAATTAGAGTCCTGTTTGTAGTATTTCTGGGAAAATGACCATATGCCATATGTACTTTTAATTCTAAGTTATTTTATTTTAGTTCTCAATTATATACAAGTAATCATCGATCCCAGGTTTATGCTTAGAAAAAGGAACAGAAAATTACTAAACACTCATGAAGGTGAAACACTCATTATCTCTTACTGACAGTCAAGATAAACTAGTGGACTAAAGAGACTTTGTTTCAAATAAATGATTAAAGTTGGCAATAGAAGTGGAAATCCCACACTCAGCCCTCAGAAAATCTCTTAACTGACACTTGAGTACATATTGGAGCTAAGAAGTCTCCATGTCAGAGAGAAAGGGAAACTCTTTATTTTGTGACCATTATGTTTCATAAGCGACTAAAGCTTATGTACTTTGAGTTCACAAACCAAATATGTGCAGTTTTCTGGGGAAAAGGTTACTATGGAAATTAATCATCCTGAGCATAAAATATCCCTATATATTATTCTAGTTTTTAAAAATGTCTTCCACTGTATCTAATTTTGAAAGTCATGACCAAAAAAAGATATCAAGGCAACTAAAATAATTAAATAAAACTCTATAAGCATACTTTAAAATTGTTTATGTTTCAAATAATTTACCAGATATTTTGAGGATTTCTCTTATGCTCAAATACAGAATACCCCCTGTAGAAAACGAGATTAATATGTGCTTAGTCTTTTTCTGATTACTGGGCAATTGAGAAATCAATGGCAAAGAGGTGATTTTCTACCATAAAGACACACCAGTCCTACCTGTCCACTTAGTGGACACTCAGAATCTTTGAGGGAGATGTAGTTGAAAATTTTTTATATAGTTTTAAAATTTAGAACCAAAAAACTATGCAAAGAAAATGCAACTTTTTAATTTAACAAGGTGGAAAAGAGTGTAAGTTGAATAGATAGAAAACAGTTGTAGAGGGTAATTGTTGGTTGTATTTTCCAAAGATGGTTATAATACTATTGTATGTATGTGTGTGTGTGTGTGTGTGTGTGTGTGTGTGTGTGTATATATATATATAGTATTATGTCATAAACAGTATTATGTCTTACATGACATCATTCCATAAAGAATTCTCTTCTCTTTGAATTTGTCTGAGTCATAAAAGGCAGCTCAGTTTCCATCTTGTTCATTACAGTACTCATGCTTGGAACCCTGAGCTGCCATGTTAGAACTCCAACTATCTTAAGGCCACAATATCGTAAGGAGGTCAAACCACATGGAAAGGCCACATGTAGGTACTCTGGTTAGAACGTCCCCATTTTTGAGTCATTTCAACCCAAGCCCTAGCCATGTGAGTAAATGAGACTTCAGATGATTCCAGCCCCCACTCACTCTGTTACCTCCATATGTGGAGTTAAAGTCTTAGACATCATGGAATAGGAACAACTCATCCTCTCTGTACCTTGTCTGAAATCCCGACCCGTTAGAGTCTGTGAGCCTAATAAGCATAATTGAATGGTTGTTACAAGCCACTAAATTTGTGGGTGATATATTAGAGAAAGTTAAACATATGTGCAGGGCTTACTATGGTACCCGTCACTATGATAATACACTACAGTAATACATTAGACATGAGCTCTGCCTTCCAGAAGCTAGCCTCCCAGTAAGGCTCATGATATGGGTTGAATGTCATAAGTTTTGGTTTTTAAGCCATTACTTTTACTACCTTTCTCTACTCTTGTAAGATAAATATTTCATTTTTACATATATTAAAATTCAATAAATGTAACTTGAAGACTGCATATATCTTTGTACTCCTTTGAGTAAAATATTGATTAGTAAGGATTTTTTTACCTTCAAAATAGTATTTGTAAAAATCCTCTGAGTCTTCCTAAACTCCAAGTCAGCCAGAAGTCCATAATATCAAACTAATGTACTGTATAGTTTATGTGATTCTTAATGCCTACATTGTTTGAAAATTTTCCGATCATTTAAAAATTGTAAACATCTCAGTGATATTTTGAGAATCAAGGCATGAAGCTATTTTATAACTATATACTACTTAACCTATCATATTTAGACTGTAAGTTTAAATCCAGATGTTTCTGAAAGCTGTTATTGAGCATGGCTGACTGGTGGTCTCCCAAATGTAAAATGAGTTAGCAGCGTTGTTCAATTCCCAGCAGTTTGGAATTTCTGCAATAAAATCCATCCAAGATTTTCCCTTTCTTAACTGATGACCATAGGATCTGGACTTGAATGAAACAGGTATAGGAACATTCTTTAAATACATGAGGTGCTTTGCTTGTTACATTATATATTGGTTCAAACTTAGTGGAAAACAGCATAACAGTAAATACAAAGAACATAACCATTTTTTAAACCCTTTGACTCAGTAATCCTACTTCTGGGAATCATTCCCAAGTAAATAATTGAAAAGAAGGAAAAAGCAATATATGAACATGTTCATTGCAGGTATTACAACAGGAATTGGAAACAATAGATATTATTATTATTTGATATTTACTATGATACTTTGCACACATGATCTCTAATATTAAAAAAAATTTGAAAGATAAGCAATGTTATCCGCAGCTTTGAATGAGGAAACCACACACAAGCTCCTACAAGCAGTAAATGGCAGAACCAGCAGACACTCCAGCCCAGGATCATGTGATCAAAGACCATGTTGTCAATGACACCATGACTGTAGCTGTTAAAAATCATATTTTGACAAGAGAAAATTCCTACAAAATCTTGAGTGAACAGGTTTATATACCTGAATAATTATAGCAATAGAAAATAATAGCTAATATTTTGAGCATTTAGTATGTACCAAGCCTAGAACAGACACTGTAAAGGTGTTATTTTATCTCATCCTCTCAACTCTGTACATAGATACTGTTATTGTTCTCATTTTAGAAAAGCTGTACGTATATATTAAAGCCCTGACTTTGTGTGGGGAGAGTAGGTGGTAGAGAGGTGGTTGTATATTTGTAAGTACATGCATAAAACCACTGCCAGGAGTACCTCCAAAACATTCACAGTGATTCATTTTTAATGAATGGAATGTTGGAATTGGTATTTTTTGCATTTTTTCTTTTATGCCTATTGTATTTATTGTATAATATAAGCATGTGTCATTTTTATAATCAAGGTAATACAAGCTTTTTTTTTTTTTTTTTAAGAAAAATAGGTATATCTAGACTGAGGCCAAACACAAATAAGCAGGAGTGAAATGGACATGATGGGGTCTTGACCATGTTAAAATTTCCATCACTTTTCAAAGTGTTCTCAGGGCAAGGTAAATATGGATAGGCCCTTAGAAATAGTAATGGAATCGGCAGGTAAAGGAAACCTAGGAGAAATATTATTTTAGACCACAGTTTTTCCTTCAGTAACCACATTTTATCACATTTTATCACCCAAGCACTTACCTTTCGATAAGACCAGTTCTGAAACGATTTTTATCATGAGGTTGTCATTTATTTATTTCATACCAATTTTTATTTCTTACTTTTTTCTCTACTTTTGTGGATAGGTTGATATTGAAAACTCTGATTGTGAATTACAGATAGAAATTAGGTTGGGGTAGTCCTCAGTTGATTTTATTCTTTTTATTCAAAAGAAGAAATTTATTTAAAGAATTTTATTTAAGAATTACAGAAAGGTAAGTTATAAAACAGAAGGTGAATGGGTGACCTAGTTTTGTAGAACATAAAACTAGGATTAAATTCTTCAGGATTTGATGTAGCAAAGACAACAGGAAGGCATATGGGAGAGAGATTAAGGAAGTTATATGTCACAATACATATGAAATTACTTTGCAAGATCTTAATATCTATCCCAGTGCATTTACATTGGGCAACCAGAACTTTACAGAAGTCAAAACCTGATCATACCATTCTCCTGGTTAAAAGGCACCAGTGGCCCCAAAGTACCCTCAGAATGAAGTTCAAACTCCATATCTTACTTAAGCTGCGTCTTGCTCACTGCTCTAGTTTCATCTCTCTCAATTTTCTCCGTGGTTCTCTGTGTTCTAGCCATACCTAAATCTAGCAATTCTATTACAATCATGACTTAGTCTTCTTCCTGAACTTTGTTCATTCTATGCTGCAGTAAATTCCTTTCATCTCTCCTGAATAAATGGGTGGAGAGATGGATGATTCATAAGTAAGTGTGATACAGGTCCTGCTACTCACTAGGCAATGTAATTTGATAGGAAAGGTGACAAATAAGATGATAGAAACGTATGTCAAAATTTGAAGTATATAGACATAAACAGTAGTAATGATGAGAAAATGGTTTTGGTTTCTGCAGTTAGTTGCATTATGAAAGGGGGAATGACTAAAAGTTGGGGTGGTAGGGAGAGTGGCTCTCACAGTAATTAGAGGATGGGGAAATCAGCTAGAGAATTAGGTAACAGATGAAATCCTACGGGAAAATCATGATAGCGTTTAGGCAAATAAAAATAAAACAGAAATCTTTATCAAAGATAACACTGATACTTTAGAACGGGGGACATTACAAGAGTGCTTTACTCAGGTAATAAGTATTATTGAAAAATATAAAATTGTGACTGAAAATTTTTATATTTGTGATATCTGGAGCTGTTAACTTCAGATGACTTTAAGAGTAATTCCCAATATTACGTAAGATGAGATTGACTTTATTCCCATCTTTTCAAATGAGAGGAGGAAAGGACAATCCTAAGGTGCTTTAAAATTTCTTAATTCAGATAGAGGTAAAGAGCCCCATTCTGTCTTCCATTCATTGGTATACCCCATACATTTACACGTTATATGGTACAGAATGTATTAGAGAATTGAGTCAAATTATTAAGTCTAAGGTTAAGCCTTACATTGAAGCTTTCAACCACTTAAAAATATACACTTGTACTCTCAGGCAAGATGTATACTGCACTATTCTATTTGTGTTATGTACACACTTGCATAAAGGAATGATTTTGTCCTCGTAAGTCTGTTTGATTCTTGCAAATTAAGTGAATCCCACTGAATAAATTAAGCTCCATGGTTCCATTTTGAAAATAAAGGCATTAATCATCTCCTTGAGGAATCGGTTAGGTACCAAGAGCCCTCTCTGTTCAGAGAGGCATTAGGTATATTAAATGATATTTGCTGATTTATATGTCTCATGTGGTATACTTTTCTCTTTTAAGCAATCCTGAGTCTGACTTTGTGTTTTCAGTTGGGTCATCTGTAAACATGTGCATTTTGTTAATAAGAAATGTGAAATGCTCTTCAGCATTTACCAGGTAGGTCCTGCCTTATGACTCATTTTGTAACTTTGTATAGCACAGAGAGATTCCTCGTTAACATTAGGAATATATGTGTGCCCTGATAGTCATGCAAGTTTTAGATACAGTGTTTAAATGGAAATCTGTTTCTGTAAAAACCTGGACATTCCATGTTTGCTGAGGAAGAATAATGGTCTTGTAACATGGAACATGTGTATATTTAAACAAACACATATTTATGCCTAGAAATAAGATCTGCTCACTGGGAAATGCACATCTTCTTAAAATATACACTCCTCTTACATTCTCATGACTTGATATATCAAGGAGTCTTATTCATGCAAATGACTATAAACCCTAGAGAACTGTTCACCTCAAGCCAGGTGACGACCCATTCTAGTGGTAGTGGTGATAGGGAAGCTATTTATATTCTTTATGATGGAAAACGAATGGGGCAAAATTAGAAATCTCCAATTAGCCCATTCTTCCCTTCTTTAAAAAAAGACAAACCAGAATCTTTGACGTCTTTTCTGCCTTTATTATATATGGAAAGGTGTTATTTCATAATATATAATGACCATCTATATATGTGTATGCAATTGTGTGTATGTACATGCATCTAGTTTAGCTTTCAGTGTGTGATGGATTGCATGTGTGAATTGGGCAGGCTACTTGACCTCTCTTGAGCTTCACATTTCCCCGTCTATGAAATGAGAATAATAATACCTTCCTCATAAGGTTGTTATGGTGATTATGAGAAAAGATTTACTGAGCACCTAATAACAAAGTCTGACATATAGCATTATGTTTAACAGATTACAACTATTTTTTTTTAATTTTTAAACATTTTCTGTATGTTCTGTACCCAGCAAAGCTCAGTGACTTTCTTAGGGCTGCATGGCTTGTTAGTAATCAGGTGAAGACTGTTTTAAGACTCTCATGTTCAGATCCCAGTGAATAATTCTCTTGTGTAGAAGAATTTAAAATAATTTTTATAGATGCTTCTCCCTCAAGGATGTGGAGCATAACTCTCTGCTTCTCAAGTGTGGGCTGTGCACAGTGTGTTCCTTCTAAAGAGTACAGTATTCAAAGGGGGAAAAGAGAGTAACTTTACAGTGGAGAAACCTGACAGACATTACCTCAGCCAGGTGATGAAAATGAATATCAGCAGTGATAAGTCATGTTGATGGTATGTCTGCTTATCAGTGTTATGATAATAGCACAGAATGGCACTGTCTTCTGAGGTCTCCTCCTCAAAGCCCAGCCTAATCATGACAGAAACAACAGAAAATCTCATTTTATGGATGGTCAGCAAAATATCTGGCAAGCACTCTTTAAGAATGTCGAGGTCATCAAAAAAAAACAACAGGAGCCTAAGGAGACCCGATAAGTAAATGTCATGTGATATCCTGGATGGGATTCTGGACCAAAAAAAAAGAATATTAGCTGAAACTAAGGAAATCTGAACAAAGTGTGGACTTTAGTTAAAAAAATGAATGGACAAACAAACATAAACAAATCCTAGTGAAAATGTGTACTGTCTTGGATTTGATAGACATGCATGATTATGTTATGCAATGGATTTCTCTAGACTTTAAGAAGACATATCAGGTAATTCTGTTATGATATGAATAATTCTTCAACAAGAATCTGAGAACAGTTCTGCTGCACAGTGCCTCCTCCTTACAGAGAGTTATTTGAAAAGCAAAAACCTGCAAAATAATATATCTTAACTTCCCAGATATGAAGAATCCTTTAAAAGTTGCCTGAAATAAGAGAGAGAAGGCTTTTCCTACCTGGCATAAAAACCTGGGACACATCCTAATGTTTATGGGTGATATGATAGTTATATGCAGAAAATATTGTACTTTTGAAAAGCAAAGTCCTATATGAACATATAGAAATGAATTTGCCAGGCCACTGAGGATGCGTTAAGTGCAACCTGATGTATTTTATTACCTTCCTATAAAAGGCAAATGAAAAAAGTTAGTAAATTTGCTAATAGCACATACTAAACAAAATGTTACAGCCTCTATGACTATCTTTCTTCCAGGCCCTTGAGGCTACAGGCTTATACCTTTAGTAAGAAAACCTAGGATATAATTTTTCTTACAGAAAGTATATTCATTTCCTTTTATCTATCATTAGAAAGGCTACGAGTTGTAAAAGAACAAGAAATCAGAGCTCTATCATTTTATTGAAATATTTACTGTAAAACAAAATGTCCAGAAAATGTTGTTATATTATATCAGATCTGTAAAGTATTCTAGTTTGTAAATATGGATATGGTTTTGACTCCTCTTTTATAACAGTTGTAATGAGCATTACAGATTCTTGTAATTATAGATTATACACAGATCAATGGTGAAATATTCCCTGCTCATTTTAGCTTACAGAAAGTGGTTAAAGGCACCACTCAAGCAAGTCGGCAAAATCTGCATCACGTTATTCTTTTGTATGCCTCATGAAAAGGTATTTTTAAGATGTGGTATGGTGTTATCTGTATTGCCTGATGTCAGATCTCCTTGCTTGGTAACTCAGGCAAACCTGTTGTATGTTAGCTAGGAGCGTATGAAGTATAATTTGAAAAACCAGAAATCTGACTTGACTATTCAAAATATATTGCAGTGATACAATCACATAAAATAGGGATGGAAAAATCATTCTAGACTTTGGCCAATTTAAGGCTGATTTATGGGCTGTGTTTATTGCTCTTCTTATTTTTCAGAGATGACACAATTAATGGCAGTGTTCTCCAACAGTGTGAGAATGGTTTTGCCTTAAATTTTTCTGCAAAGACATTCTTTGTATATAATAAGGATTGTCCTGGAGTTTGTGCAAATGGTTTATAAAGCCTGTGGTTAATCAAAATTTGTTCCCCATGGTTGCATTTATTAATTTGTTCATTCACTGAATATTTATTGACTGGTGTCACGTGTGCCAGCATTGTGCTGAAACTCTGGGGACAAAGGTGAGCAAAAATAGACATCATACCTACCCTCATGGGGGTACAGTCTACTGAGGAAATGGATATTAATCAAATTAATCAAATAATTTTAAGTTAATACAATAACGAAGAGATACAGAAGAGACAAAGACAGTGAGAATATAAAATAAAAGATTGGACTTGGTCAGGATTTGACCTGTTTATCTACTGATGCACTACAGACATTACGAACATCTATCTTAAAAAAAAAAGAAAGAAAAAAAAGAAAGAAAAGAACTAAATGAATGAGCCCAATTTGTCTATATGACTGTCTCTGTGTTTGTATCAGGGAAACCCTAGAGTTTTGTGGTTCTGCTCCCTCAAGTAGCAAGTATTTGCTCTGGGTTCTCCCAGTTTCTCTATCGTTGCTCCATGCACACAACTCGTGATTACTATTCACTTTTTTACTACCTGAATTTGACTCTGAAACAACTGACAAAAACGGGGGGAAAGGAAGGAAACTGGTTGTGTATACAAAGCCCATGTGGGCCAATTCTGGGCAACATTCTCCCCTGAACATCTTGTAATTTGATCTCAGTTGGAAGGTTTCCCACCACTTAACCACAGGACTCATGTAAGATTTGAGGAGTTTACATGTCAGGGAGGATGCAGGTTCAAGAAATGGAATAGGACTCTTATTATCCAGTGCCAAACTTTGGCTGAGAGTTTCTTTCAGTTATGACACTAATAATATTCAGAAGTAGCTTGTTAGAGGATCATTCCATTCAGCAGCATCAATCTTCTGCATATGTCTAGCATGGGCAGTGAGAGATTTTGAGGTAACTGTATTCTATAACCTGGTATATAAAGACCTTGTTATTAGTCTTGCTACTAATATGATGTATAGGTGATATTCATAAACTTGCTTTTAAAAATAGAAAACCCAAATGAAATGTGACCAGTCACAGAAATAGATTAACGGATAAGTCTATACAGATTAACTGAAACAGCTATTTTAATTGAAGAGATCTGCCAGTTCAGCATAAAAACTGGTTTGAGTGACTTTTTCAATTTGATTTAATTCGATTTGACCTACATAGTGTATAATACTAAGGCAACAAAAGTACCCCATTTCTCAGAATCAGAATCATTAACTTTAATATTGGAAGGAAACCTGAAGGTCAGCTAACCCCACCTCCCATCCAGCACAAGAATGCTTTTTTCTGCAAATTCTATTCCTTATAGTTCCCCTCAGCTTGATCATATGTAGCAAAGGAGAACTTGCTAATCGGCAGGCAGACAATTCCATTTAATGTAGTTACGAATACTGGGACTTTTTCTTTTTTATCAAGTTGTAGCTTCCATTCATTTCCCTTTGGAAAGAACAAGTCTTTCTCTCTTCTACACAAATGGCTTCAAATATTTAGTATGAAAGTAATCTTAGACAATTTACTATTTCTGAGCATCAGATTCCTCATCTGAAAAAAGGAGCTAATAATTACCTCCTAGGATTTTTATTTATACAGTCAAAGCAGGCTTGTTTCAAGTGTCTCCAGCACATAGAAAGCCCTACTTTATCAGTGTTGCAGTTGTTATAGTATTGTTGTTGTTGTACTGTTTTTTTTTTTTTTGCGGTGCGCGGGCCTCTCACTGTTGTGGCCTCTCTCATTACGGAGCACAGGCTCCAGACGCACAGGCTCAGCAACCATGGCTTACGGGCCCAGCCGCTCCGCGGCATGTGGGATCTTCCCGGACCGGGGCATGAACCCGTGTCCCCTGCATCGGCAGGCCGACTCGCAACCACTGCGCCACCAGGGAAGCCCTGTACTGTTATTTTACGTCCCTAACGTTTCTTTTTGCCCAGCTATGCATTCTTTGCCCTTCATTTGTTCTTAATAGACTTCAGTCTATTTTACCTTCAATTATAGAGCTGAACACAGTACCACACGTGGTCCTAACAGTGCAGAAAACAATGGAACTGTTTTGTTCATTGGTCTGGACATTCTACTTCTTTTATTTCAGCCTAAATATTACTCATTCTTAGTATCTTTATCACACCATTGGATCATACTATCCCCAATAATTCCTCAGATGTCTTTATGCAAACAATTTTATACCTGTCCTTCCTTATATATCCTTTTTGGTTTGTTTGTTTCATTTTAAGCTAAATGTAGGACTTTGAATTTATGTAAATTAAATTGTATTTTTCTTTGGGTGGGCTTTTTGTTTCAGGCCCCTAAGAACTTTAAGAATCTTTAACGTCTTAGCCAACAAAATTATATTTTAATCATAACTTTTGGTCATCTGCACATTTGACAAGTCTATGTTCTAAATCTTCAGTCAAGCTGTGATTGTTGACTAAGACATGGGTGAGGATTAGCATTTCAACATTGTGTTTATAATCCAGCAGAGGAAATGAAGTCCTAATTTAGGGTAGTAATTGTGGGGCTGGAGAATAAGGGATTGAATATGGATATGATTCCTCAATTATAATTTTTAACAACCAGTGTTCAGGTAAATGCTTTTCCTTGGTTTTAGAAATGATTCTCTTTTCTTAATTATTTTCTCACTCTCACTTACATAGAATGTAAACAACATATCAGGTCTGGCAGGTTTAGGGTTGTAGCTGAGAGGAGCAATAGATGACAGTAACATTTAGTGGAGGAAAACCTTACCTTAGTAAGAAAACCAAAGAGATTATTCTTTTCAGGCATAGAATCCAGCTTGTCAGTCTCCATGGGGCTGGTTGACGGACTCCTGGAGGCATATCACTTTAAAAGGTATTAATATTCTCTGGTGACGGTGGACACTTTTGAGATTCAAGGGTGCTCTGTTAATCATTTCACCAAGTCAATAGACATAAACAAGACTGTAAAGGAAATGCTCATTTTTCTGACTCATATTTTATACTCAGGAAAATGGATATTTAAGTAATTGAATTGCACTTTAGGATTGAGTGGAAATTTAGAAGTCATTTTGTTTACCCTCTTTCTCCATACAGAAGCTGTCTCAGTCAGCATGACCTCTCAAAATCCATGTTATAATACCCCTGGATTGATGATTTTTTTAGTGTGCTCAAATGAATGCTCTCAGTGCCAGGAGTGGCACTATCTGGAGGGGTAATGGAAAAGCTCCCAGAGGGTTTAGCAGTTCTAAGCATTAGAAAGTCTTCCTAGATAGAAGCCCTTTTTGGGGCTTGTTCTTAGTAATTCACCTCCTAGCAATCTATAACTTAAACTGGTGTCTACTTGGTAGCTTCCCAAGGATTGGAAGATAGTTATTGTGTGGGAAGAGTTAGATGAGTGAGTGATGTGACGGCATGAATACCACAATGGACCCTTGCCCAAAATTGCATTTAAAATGCTACCAGTTGGAGAGGCATTTGTGTTCAGGATCAGGTTCCCCTAGAGGAATAATATAGTTATCTGGATTGTTTTCCCCGGCATATCACTGCTATTGGCTACCTCAGTGGATGCTATATTGAATTTATTTCAAAATGGAAATGTATGTGAATGGACAAAGAGCATAAACTTAGATGCCTCAGTCAGTGTGTATTGAAGTGGAGTAAATCTTTAGTTACTTGCTTACCTGTCGGTGAAATTTTGTTATACTTTTAAAATATTTCATATTGAAATACTTAACTGTGCTGTACCTTCTTCAACAGCTTCTCTTAATTCTTTAATATGAGGTCAAATATTGACTCTTCAGGGAAACTTTCCTGAGGTCTCTATACTGTTTTGCATCCTCCCTTATTTACTTTTGTAGCTCCCTGTGCACTGTGTCTTCCCACCCCTGTTATCATACTTAACTGTGTTTGTTTTCCTGTCTGACTCTCCTCCTGATAATACTAGCATTTATTGAGTACTTACTATGTTCCAGGTTCTGTCTACAAGGTTTACCTGTGTTAACTCAGTTGATCCTCAGAGCAAACTTATGAGAGTGCAACTATTATTATTCCCATTTCAAAGGGGAGGAAACTAGAGCCCTGAGAGTTAAGGAAATTGTCCAAATTCATAAAGCCTTAAGTCCCAGAGAGTCTGATTCCTGAGCTTGGGCTTCTAAACATTACCCTATACTGCTTCTCTAGATCAGCTCCTAGAATTCAGGAGCAGGCTTTTATCTTATTATTGTCAACATCTAGTATACTGTCTAGAACATAGTAGGGACTTGATAAATAGTATTAAATGAATGAATAAATGAATGGCTACATGTTTTCTTCTTATTTTAAGTATTTTGAGTGATAGAAGACAAAAGTCATCAAGATTTTAAGACTGTAAAGGACTTTAAATACTTGTCTTATTCAAGTTTGTATTTCGTACCTAGAAAAACCATGATGCATAGGGGTAAGTTCCATGTATAAGATCACCTTCATAGTTTAGCTGACATTTGTTTCTCTTTTTAGCTGACATTTTTTTTAACCTTCTACCATATGCCAGAAATTATTTCAAATGACTTACATGTATTATCCTGTCTAATTCTCATCTGAGTGGATATTCTTATTATCTCCATTTTAGAGATGAGGAAACTGAGGCATAAAGAGGTTGTCCATGTCTCATAGTTAAGTGGCAAAGCAAGGAAAAGAACCCAGGTTGACTGGCTTCAGAATTCATGTTCTTGCCTACCACACTAAATTGGCTCTCACATATCTAATCATTGCCAGATCTAGTCCCAAGTGAATGCTAATTTCCAGAGTATCCTGTATCCATATCATATCCATGTATTTCAAAAAATACACTTATTATAACTTAATCTCAATCTTTACATTGTCTGAATTTTATAGTGCACATATGTCTTATTTGAGCTTTTTAAGTCTCTTGATCTTTAGAATATATTTTGCATGTCTACAAATGTTATTGAGAGAAATGCTTATGTAGCTTTGAAAGCAATCCTTTAATTTATCCTAGAGAACTTTCAGTTTTTTAAAAAGGTCATTTATGAGTACCCTAAAATGTCAGCAGCTGTACATAGAAGTTGAAGTGTGTGTGTGTGTGTACACACACACACAGGTATTTGAATTTTAGAATTCAGGGAAGATTGGGATCCATCTTACAAGACTGCTAAGGGACTGAGAGGGAAACATAGCTTAATGTTAATGTTTATTTTTCCTCACTCAGTATATAGCTTTCTTACTCTTTAGGTTTTACTTTGCGGGGAGGATTAGTTGATTGGTTAGTTGGTTGTGTTATGCTTGCAGATTGTTTACAGATTGTAAAAAAATAAAAGTTCATTTAAAAGTTTTTTTTTTACCTTTTACTGGGGTTGTATTAAATGTATAGTTGAACAGCAGCTATAAATTATTTTTGCGGGTCCTGGCTTGGAATTCATAAGCCTTTTACTACTAAATGAACCTCCAAACTCAAGAGTCACATTTTATTCCTTTATATGTGGAGCACCAGGTGTGATAGTCTGGTGATCACCTGTGAGATGAGCTATGTGAACCAATAACTTCAGCTATAAAGATCTTATCTATATAACCCCTCAATTTCTAAAGTCCCCTTTGCTATCTGCTTTAAAGACTCCCTTCTGTGAGTGTATATTTTTCATACTAACACTATGACCCAGTATTTTTTTGTGTGGCTGAACCAAATTATCTAGTCAATGTTGGCTCTTCTAAGAGAGGCTTAAGGATGTTCACATTTGCCTAGAGTCAATCTGTGCTGCTTCAGAGATGGTATTGAGAAGTCCTAATAGAACCAGTTTCAGTTTTGGTCTTCAGCTTTTGTCTCTGTTTCCTTTCTTCACAGCATTATTGCCAAGGTCACTGTCATTGTCGTTACCATCTAAAAGCATGTACTACTTATTTTTCAATTAAACAAAGTGCTGATAGTTTACTTAACCCCCAAGAAAATGGAATTAAACATAATCTGCATCATCTGTCCTCTTGAAGGTTTGTAGTCCAAAGCAAAGTTCTCATATGGTCATTATACAATTAGTGAATACAACTTTTACCACATAAGTGTTCTTAACTAGCAGTTTGTTTATTAAATTGGCACTTCTTGTATTTGTTTGCTGTGTTCTTCAATTAAAAAAAAAATGAATACAAATCATACATCTATTGGTTTATTTTGAAAATAGAATGGTATCTAAAACATAGAGCAAGCACCATGTATCACCAATATACATTTATGTATGTATTTATTCATTCATTTATGAAAATAGAACTATCTACAAACAAGATATAATTAGCATCCAGAATTTGTTGACTCCTTATAGCATACATTGACTACAACATGTATCCCATCTGAATACAGGTTAAAAGTAACTGAATTTTGAAGGGTAGGCTTGGTAACGTTAAATCCATAATACAGTGGGTTGTTTAAAGATTATTTTAATGTATTGACTCTAAGACACCAGTGATTGTAAGCAGTGTCATTATTTTTGGAAAAAAATACTGACAATTCAACTATGGCACCATAATTTCTTATCACTTTGATTGTGAGAGGTATCCTGACTTGAAGTTAAAATGTAATAGGATTGTATCTCAGGCTGATCAATAGCAATAATTCAGGGATTGAGAAACACAGTCTCTTTGTTTAAGTATCTATTGTGAATACTGACAAGTGGTCTGCTGCTTAGGGTTTCTAAAATTATAGTACCTTTCTCTGAAAATTTAATTTAGGTTTATCCTAGTATAATTAAACATCTGAGTTTCTCAAAGTTTCCCACTGAAATGCTCCTAAGTAGAGAGTATGAAACCCCAAGAGTTTGCAGGTATAGTCTGAAATGATCTAGCCCAACACAAAATTTATAAATATTAGTAAGATAGTAAGAAATGTGCTAAAATATCGATTTTTAAATAGATGATAGTCTTTAATTTACACATTTTTAAATAAAATTAATTTTCAAAAAGATATTCCATATTCTTCCTGAGGCTTTGTGTGTTCTAGGCTTACTGCAATATGCCTCTGAAGCTCAAGTACCTTGGGAGACTCAAGCAACAAGAGGCAATATATAGACTTAGCAAAGGATCTTCATGATTTTTGATTACCCCCCAAAATCTGACAAAAGGCCAAAATACTCATTATAGAGTATTAACATAAATTTTCTGCATTGAACTCCATTCCAGGCAATGCCTTCCTGTGAAGAGTTATGTCTATTAGGATTTAACTGAAAATTATATCTAAATGAGAGAAAACTGGAATTGCCTTGCTTGATCATAAAAATCTCCTATAATTGAATTGAATGTTAGTTTTCCTCCCTACCCCCATGTGCATTAGTCATGCAGCGAGTTGACTAGCATGTCTTTCGTATGTGTGTTGCAGAAATATTTCTTTAGAAAGCCTTTCATTTTCTAGCGAGGATTTAAACTGACACTAGGTAAAAACAGTGGCATAGTTACATCAAGATCTGCAGTTGTTCATTTGTCCAACAGCAGAGAAGTGCTCACTCATCATACACAGATGTTTGAGTCGTAATTTACTTGTTCAGTCTATTTTGTGAGATATTAATCCTATTTCAGTGTTAGTTTTCTTCACAACATCCAAATAGGCAAGCAGTAACCCTTTTTTATGCATCCAAAGACATGTTCTGTACATACATCTCCTGCTTAAACTTTCTCACCCCTGATCCCACCCCCAACCTGATCCCCATTTCCTCAACCTTCACAGCACCCCCCCCAAAAAAAAAGTTTGGGAATATCTGCATGCTGTAGAATATGCTTCTAGATACAGAATTTAAAATAAGCCCTTTACACCCCACCACATGTTGGAATTGTTGAACAAGTCTACTTAGAGGATCACTGGTGTGTTTTATCAAACTCATACTGTGAAAGGCTCAGATGTGTCCTTGTCCCTTGAACGGAAGCATAACACAGAGAGACCTGAATGTCCAAAACAAAGTAGTGAAATTATGGTGATGCTTTCTGCATGTTTTTATAGGGCAGGTCAAATCTGCTGAAAATTACTTGGATTCCATGAAATTTATGACAGAAGTTTTTAGCACTTAACAAACAATCCTTTGTTCTTAGTTCATTTATTTCTAAAGCAAAGGGCAGAAAATTGAAAATGAGTTTTAGAGTAAATTTGCACTTTCATTCAATTCTCTGTACTGTTTATTCGATGTGTCTTTGGAGTCTGCCATTTTTTTTTCCTACTACAGTGGCATTCTGGAAAGGCAGTTGAGCATGTTTTAAAAGGTCTAAGACTATACACCAGAAATAACTTATTTGTGCAAACTGGTTTGACCATGCAACCAAACAGCCTAAAGCTCATATTAGTTAAAGTGACAGTAATCATCTTTGGGTTATGATTACCGAAGCTGTTGTAAACATTGGTAGTAGGGCACAGTGGGTTTTCTTATTCATGCCCAGTTCCCACATACTATGGGTTGAATTCTAATCAAATTTTCATTTTGTCCTACTGTCTGAAAAATTTTTTACTTAATTAAAATATTTTATACTGTATTCCCATGTAGTTGCTGGGCACATGGACAGGTTTGCTCTTTGAATATGAAATGAAGCCAAAGATGACTTCATAGGAGATTTTAAAAAAGAGAGTTTGAAAAACCAGGACACAGAGATATACATATCTAGAGCTCTTAGAATAAATGCTAATAATAAATGCTTAGAATAAATGCTCTGATCATTTAAAAAAATAGAAACTTACTGAAGAGACGGCAAATTTTCTTGGAGTTATGAACACTAGCTTTGAAGTTTGACTATCCTGGGTTTGAACTTGCTAACTATGTGATTTTCTGTTAGTTACTTCACCCTTTGGGCCCTTAATTTTGTCATATGTCATACATAAAAGGAGGATAATAAAATTTATTTCATAGGGTTATTGGGAAGATTAAGTGAGATAATACATGCAAGGCAATTAACATGATATTCAACCTCCTGGACCCATGTTCAATGTGTTCAATATTTATTTAGTGAGAAGGCAGAGAAACTGAAATTTTATAAAAAGGAATTCACCTTCTTTTTTCAAATTTATAATAAGGGACATATTGCTGCACGAAACATAGCATTTTGATGCATTTGGATTTTTCTTTTAATACTACTTTCTCCTTTGATACAATTAGTTATTTTCACTCACCAGAATAGATATTATATACTAGATATAGTTGCAGAGTCTTGTTCAATATGTTTTAAAATTATTTTTTTGTTTTAGTTTAGAAAATATTTTATACTTTATGATATTTCTACTTTTTGATTAGAAGCATTTCTAACCTATAATTGGGTCAAAGAACTCAGACTTTCTTTTGACATGGACAATTCTAAGAACTTCTGATGAGTTTAAGTTTATTAAAGTCACAGTGCAAATTCACAAGTCAGATTTTCTATTAGCAGTTTTTCTGTAATACGTTGAAACAGACAAATGGCAGTTAATGGAATTGCAATAAACTCATTGTTTATTCTTGTTTACATCCTGCATGTTAGAATTCAACATAAAATATTCAAGTCCAAAAGGCCAGTTAGCAGACCACTGTAATTAATGTCAAACATCAGTCAAATGTTGTTTATCAGTACATACTGGAATTTCAGCTATAGATGGACAAGAACTGTTCTAATCCCAACTTGGCCTTCAGTTGCAGAAACTTGCAAGTAATTATTGGATACAACAGAATGTTGTATTGATTCTTCTATTTTATTTTTTGGTTTCACAATCAGTTTGAACATAACTTTATATTAAAACTAGCTTTTATAGATAAAGAAGGAGCTGAAATAGATTTAATTACTAATTCACTGCCACCTACAGAGTTATTGTCCTAAAATAATTCCCGTAGGTATTTTTTCCACTCTTTTGTCTGTGTGTGTGTGTATTTGTAATTTCCTAAATCATGAACTTCTTGGGAGGCATACTGAATGATTTAAACTTCAGACAATGACATAGATTACTTTCTTCTGGTAAAGAGACTTATCCATATATTAAGTTGACTAAGACTGTGAGATATAAACAACTCAGCTGGCTGCTTTTAGGTTTAGTGGTAGATCTGGCAGTTATACTTTGCAACTTATCTCTTGGAAAAGAGAGATTGGGGTTAGCAAAAATCTATTTATTATTTTAAATTTTGTTTACTGGAACTAATTTGGAGTAGCCTCAATTTTCACCTTAGCAACCACAGAGCAGTCTCATGTGGAAATCTGAGTTAATTGATGATAATCATATTACAGTGTATTCCAGTGATGTTTAATTACCCTTAAAATGGCAGCTTGGTTAGTAGGTTGACTACTACACACATTAGCATAACTTTGTTGACTATTACTATTATAGTATATAGTAAATATTATGGTCATTATCATTATTTCCAAATAAGGGTAAGACACATAAGCATGCATATGACAGTTATATTCTTCTGCCATCTCTACATTAGATTTTTGGAAGCATCTTACTCAGGGATTTCAGACTTGTGAACACAAGTCTATGCATTGTTCTGTATGTACATCATTATTGTATAATAATCTAGTAAATATAATATGTGTGATAAGTATTATTGAGTAGACTGTTATTATCTGTTGTACTAGTAAAGTTATGATACCAACAATATAGTTGCATTCATAAAAATGAAATATCATGATACAACTCTATTAAGGAAAAATTATAATTTGAGGCACACCTCCCACTGCCTACAAACCAAAGTAATTTTCATCATAAAAATATTGCTTTATTAAATGCTGTCTTAATCAAACTTCTGAGAAAGTAGGATGTTCAAAATATGTATAATTCAGAGATTTGCTTTTTGTTTTTTACATTTGTATCTCTAGGTTTTATATTTCCATTTTTTTAAATTAAATGTTATATACACTTTGAGTTTTGTATTTTGGAAAAATTCCATGAAAATGGTAGGCCACATTTAACATTTTTATTTCCAGGCCTTGAGAAAAATTATACAAGCAAGTTTGTTGTGTGTTTCACCTTCTCCTCTGCTCAGTGTTGTGTACAGTGATTTATCTTGTTTGTGGAAACTGCAAACATTTGGGAGCATTTTGGGGAAGATACTGGGTTAGGTAGCTAAAAGTTCAAGTTCAGAGATTTAAGTAAATTTGTACTTTGCATCAATATATGACTTTTAGTCATCCATAAATGATTTAAAAGAGAAGTCAAAACACTTAGGACCTTCTCTATAGCTCAGTTTTTAGAACAGGACTTTTGACTTGAGATGCTTTTTATTCAGGCCTTGAACCCAGAATACCACCGAGCATAGAGTTTCTTTTTAAAGAGAAATATGCATGTGGAATGTTGTTGCTACAGAGAAGATTATGCAAACATCTCAACTTTGCTCAAGACATCCAAGTTCACAGAAAACTATTTGTGACTTCAACCGCTACCCCGCTTTCTGTTTTAATGTTGATCAAATGATGTTTGGTTGACCTAATTATAACAGCACGAATAACATTTTTGAACCTAAGATTTTTTTTTTTTTTACTTTAGTTCATTTGAAGTAAAGGCATAGTGTACCCCATTTTTAATACAGTGATGCTGCTCTCCCATCAGCTGATGTGCTGATGCACACACCAGGTCTCAGGGGTACTTTCCACATGGTAGGCAGAAAACCAATGAAGATCAACTTTCTGACTTCTTGTTCTTATAAAAACATGCTTTTTATGGCTTCATTCCAATTCCAAAGTCATGAACTTTGGGTCTTTCTAAGGCTGTTTCTATGCTTGAACATGTTGACAGAAGAAACTAATAAGGAGGGAGGTTCTCCAACCAGATTCTTTCTTGAAGACAAAAGCCTTGATTGAGACTTTAGTTACGTCCCACTGCCTCTCTTATTGGAGGTATTTTATTGCAAGTTTGGCCACAAAGGTGGGTAACGGATATTTAACAACCATACCAAAATTGGAAACTTTGCCCACAGTGACTCATGAGGACAGGGCAGGAATTACCATAAATGTCTGTTTTCTTACTAATGAACTCTCCTTTTGAAACACTGTGCCCCATTCAAAACATAAGTTGGTTCACCAAGGTGCATGATGCAAACACTTTTGTATTAATTTGACTTTCATTCATAGAATGGAAAGCCAGAGTTAAAACCACTTATGCATCACATTGCTTGGGAATTCGGTGATAGTTATTAATCATAGGATGTGGGAAAACAGGAGATACTTCCTGGAAATGTAAGCAGAGAATTCAGTCAAGACATTTAGCAAGTGACTCGATATGTTAGAGTTTGTCACTTATTAGTTGAATATATGAGACAGCTTCATGTAAAATTAGAAAAATACTGACATGTAAATTTAAACTATAAAGAAGTATGCTACAACTTCCAAATGTTATGTATAAGTAAAGGTACAGAAAACAATTTTCTACATTCCTGAACTATTCACATAGAGACAAAGAAAGGACCTGCTCTGCAGTGAACTTATTTTGAACCAAAAAAAGTCCTTTGTTAAAGCCATTCTGCTATCTTTCCTAATCATACAATCTTAGTAAAAGGGAGAGAGGCTACACAGTGCCGGTAGCAAGACATCTGGGAGCTATTTTTAGGTTGAGTAAAAGCTTAGGAGTATTTTGAGAAGGTGGGTAGAGAGAAAGACATATGGGAGCCAAAGGTCAGTGGAAGGAAGGTCAGGAAGAGTGGAACCTATTTCCAAACCACTTCATTTTACAAGCACAGGCAATGGTTTGGGAAAGTACACCTAGACATTTGCACCTCCTATTGTATGTTCTTTGCTTTCTCAACAAAAACACACAAATGTATTTTTACAGACCACTTTTAACAGTAGTGTAGATGTATTTGTTTGCTTTAAAGACAGAAAAATAAATATTACGTTGAATTAAAGAGCCAGAAACATTAGGCAAGTGAGATTTGTCGGGGAAACCTGACATTTCTATCCTGAATTTGAGCCCCTCCAGAGTAATAAATTAGATACTCAGGGTTGTACACTATATCTCAATCCATTAGTGTATTGTTTAGGCTGGTTAACAAAATATGTAGTTCTTATTTTGAGTAGAAGATGCACTACTTCCAACTTAGAGTGTACTTCTCTAATCTGTTCCTGTACATGTAGAAAGACATGTATAGGTAGCAGTTTGCTCTAATGACTAAAAAAATAAATAGTTGAAAATTTATATCAAGGCATCTATAATACTAACAGATACTCAGAAGTCAGGGAAAGCTGGCTCAAAACTTGCTCTAAATGACTTGTCTTGAAATTGATTTCTATTGTAACAAATAAACAGAATAGTCAGTCTTGTTCAGTAGAAAAGAGGATGTAAATGGTGCTGATAACATCTCATAAGCCTAGTCACTCTAGCCACAAAAATCCTTCTCAACTATTTTATTATTTAGGCTATTTAAGGTCACTCAAGTACATCTATTAAAAAAAATGATAATAAAGGATGGATTGTAGACCACACTGCATAAGTAACATGTTATGCTCAGTTCTTTGGAATATACCACCAATGAAGCAAAGAGCAGAAGGAAGATGAAGGGGAGTTGGACTTTAGGCAGTTGTTTTCATTTCAGTTAATGACTCAGTCCATCAATGGAAAATTAGAAAGTACACATATAGGCTAAAAGAAATACATCTCATCTGCTATGTTGCAGAGATAAACATAGACATTTTTCACATCTTTTAAATAAACTTCATCAGATTCCTTTTCTTTAGAAAAGTATGAATTCCAAAAATAGGGTCATTCTATATATGGTGTTTCAAGATCTGTTTTTTTGTCACAACAGTATATTGTGTACATCTTTTCATGTCAAGAAATGTACTTTGCCATCTCATTATAATACCCAGTTAGAATTCAGTTATTTAAATGTACTCCACTTTACCTAATCATTTCCTGTTGAACATATAGATTTCTAACTATTTTTAATATAATAGTATTGCAATGAACATCTTTGTAAATTAATTTCTGTACCTATTCTTAATTATTTTTTGTCAACATTTTTGGAAGTTGAATTTCTGAATCAAAGGTTATATACAGAGATCCAAAGACCTCTTCAGACAATCTGTAGCAAATTAATGAATACTCACGTTAGCATTATGTGAGAGTGACCACTCCTCAACAAGTAGAAACACACACCATACAGTTTTTCAAGCTTTGGGCACCATTATTTAAAAATGCACTAAGCCTGTGTCCTTCTGGGATATAAAGTAAAGTTATAGTAAATTTCTCCCAATGCAACCAATTCCAGTAAGAGAAAATAGGCTCATAAATTCTGTATCATAATTTATTTATTAAACATTTTCAAAATGTCTAGTGTGTGTTTAGTGAAGATTTGGTGAGTGAAGATTTCCACAAGGAAGGCTAAGAACAGAACCAGTATTTATTGGGTCTGTACTATGTGTCAAATTTATTTAATCTAATTAAATCCTTACAAACACCCAACAAATAAAAAACATTCTCTCCATTTTCGAGATGGGAAGCTAAAGCTCTTGGAGTTTGGGGAGTTTATACAGGTTCGCACAGTTAGCCCAAGCTAAGATGGAATGGGAATCCACATCTGTTTAGCTTGATGGTCCATGATCTATCCATAAGACCTTAATTGTGAAGGCTAGGAGCAAATTTCATTGCTTATTACATTGTCTTTAGTTTCATTTTTTACTTAAGGGCAAGAAAATTTGGTACACATCTCTATCCGCGGGAGATAGTGGAATATATATTATATAAAGTATGATGTATTATGGTAGTCATTATGTTGGAATACTTGTTGATTTTGTCTTTCTTAATATTAATGTCCTATTTTATTCTATTCATTCTAAAAAGAACGTGATGTAGCTAAGGTATACAGACACACACACATACATATATGTATATCTGTAAATATGCACATATATACATATTAAGTATAAAATAAAAATTTGGGAATTAGGTAAACAGAAAATAAAGATAGGAAGATAGAATCAGCATGGTAAAATACACACTAATATATAGTCCTTTAAAATTGCTGGTGATGAATCAAAAATTAGACTAAATTTTCTGGCAGTCAAAGATAAGGGGAAGCACACCAGGTATAAGAATTTAGAAATTCAGGAGAAACATATTTTCCCTGATACTCTCAGGTCATTGATCTAAAATCAAAGATCTTCCTTTCTTGCTTAACAATGGATGGTCATAGGCATAGGGTGAATTCCTCAATAGTATTCCTGTTATGATGAGATTTTCATGTCTATTTCCTCATTAGAATGCCCCAATCAGAACCTCTCACAAATCATTGTTCAGATGATTGATAAAATAACAAGTTCCATGTTTAAAGGAGTCACCCATTTCAGTCACTTTGAGAAAATGTGAAATGAATAAAATGTTACCATATCTAGATCTACTTCTGTAGTACTAAGGTATTTACAGTGTTGTTAACAATGAACCAGAATCTTCTATTGATAAAAGCTCTTTCCTCATTATAAAGCTCAATATCTGTTAAAGCTTAACTCTTTTAAGGCCAGGGTATACTTTGAAAGGTATTGTGTCTGATATCATAAGGTTAAAAAACTGTGTGTGTGTACTTGCAAGTGTTAAGTTTTGGGAGAACACTGTCTCATTTTTAATCTCTTTCATACACCTGTACTTTATATACAGTCAGTGCTCAATTGATATCTACTGTTGGCAATTATTAGTTTGGAAACAGATGGTAGGAAACATTTAATGCAAATCCTAGAAGTATTTTATTTTTTTTAATTTAAGAAATACACATACAAAGACAGCTTCATTTGCCCTAATTAGAGGTAGGACCATACAAAGTGAGGACAGCAATTACATCTTGTCAGGTATTTTTTACCTAAATGAGGCATGACTTGAAATAAAAGGATCATGGTGCATTTACAGAATATTCTAGCACATATGCAAAAGGAGTCAAATTTCCTCATCTGTAACATGATACTGACTGCATGGTGTGATTGTGGTGATTAAACAAAGTAAATCAAGGGAAAGCAATTAGCAGAGTGTCTAGCAGAGTTAGTGCTTAATAAATACGGTTTATTCTACTGTTATGGGTATTACTATCACTTTAATACATTTCTATAATTTTCTGATTTAAAATAGGAGCACGTATATATCTATTCCATTTTCATATTCTTGGCAACGCTCTTGGAAATATTTCATTTGAGTCAAGCAATTTTTCAAGATTTTTTCTTAAAACAATATTAGACTTTGTTTTGTTTGTTTTGGGTGGTTTCACTTTCTTTTTGGATATTCTTGGCAATTTCATGTGTGCTTATTATTCTGATCCAAACCTAGGAGGAAAATATCCCACAACACTGCATAATTTACAAGACCACACAGTGATTTATAAGGGTTCCCTCCCCCCTATAGAGCTTTTAATGGGAAAAACTCATCTATATTGCTGTGTCAAGAAATCACCACCTTTATCACATACCACAGACATAAATGAACCATATAAAAGCAAATAATCCTTAACTCCTCTACAGGAAGCTAGAGCAGAATTTGAGCTTTAGCAGATGCTTAGAATGTGTAACTAGTTGTAGAAACCGTGAAATGTGGATACTAACAAGTAGTTACAGATAGTTTATTTAGTGCAATGGATTTTAAACCACTTAAAAAACTGAAATCTTTTTAACAGTATCTAATATACCATATGATTCCTCTAAGAACTCAAGTAATTTTTATTTCTGTAACTTTACTTGGATTTAGATAGGGCACTTTTGCCAAACTCTTTTGTTTAATTTTGTGCTTTTAATCAAAACACTAATACATTTTCATATTTTAAAGATTCTAACAGTGATTATTGGATTCACTCATAAAGCCTGTATTTTAAAATCAGATATACTTAGCTACTTATAAAATTTGTAAGTGTATCCACATTATAACAAATTGAAACAAGGGAAGCCCAACACAAGGAAAATTATTTCATGGATAAATTTCATGTAGTCTCTACTCATTATTCAGGATATACAAAGAGATACACCTAATGTCACTAGACTTATGTGAGCTAGTACATGTAGATAACTAAGGAAAGTGCATTGTACAAACTAAGATATCAAATATTACAACATGGCCTAAATTCAAAACACTTTTTGCCTAGCGCAAGGAATCACACAAGAGTTGAAAATATGTTGATTCCAAGCTAAGGTACATCTGGTTACATGATTTGATGCAGAGGTAAAGAAATAGAACTCATTTATACTACGTGATAGGTAAAGTATATCCCCATATGAGTAAATATTGTTCAGGTACCAGTGTCTAAACACTGCTGCTTACTTGTTCTGTCATCTTTGGGCCCCATAGTCCTTTTACCAAGATACACCAATTGATTACATTTTGCTTCATTTGCTTTGTTATTCTATCTATCTGTATACAAACATATACATACACACAGATTTTTGTCCCTGAAGTTTTGGAAGGAAGTTGAAGACATTGTGTCCCTTAACTTCTAAATATTTCAGTGTGTATTTCCTAAGAATAAAGATATTTCTAAACATAATTGCATTGCAGTTATCAAAATCAGGATATAAAATATTTACACACTACTCTTATATAATCCAGAGTCCTTGTCCAAATTTCATTAGCTGTCCCAATGATGTCCTTTATAGTTTTTTTCCTGGTCCGGAATTCAATACAGGATCATGTATTGAACTTTATTTTCAAGTTTTACTTCTTTTACTTGGCTTCTTGATCTTGACATTTTTCAGGAATTCAGGCCAATAACATTTGATTTGGATTTGTTTTGTTTCTTCTTGAGTTGAATAAGGTTATACATTTTTTTAGAGGAAAATTACTAAAATGATAGTTTTTCTCAGTACTTTTATATCAGGTGTCAAAAGATGTTTGCTTATTCCACTGATGTTAGCTTTGATCTCCTGGTGGTGATCAACAAGGATTCTCCACTGTGAAGTCAAAATTTTCACTTTATAATAAGTAAGTAATTTGTAGGGAGATATTTTGAGAATATTTAAGTATCTGTTTCTCATCACACTTTCTACCACTGCTTTTCTATCTATTGATAATTGTCTAAATCTATTATTCTGCATTTATTGATTGATGTTCTTTTATAAGGAAGACATTTCCCTTCTTCATTTCTTTATTTTTTCATTTGTTTATTTAAACTAGGTGGTCTCATGACTTCTTACTGTATTCAATAGATTATGATCCATTTTTATAATTATTTTTATTTACACGTGGTCCCAGATTTGGTCAGTAGGATTTCCTTCAAGCTGGCTACTGTGACCTTTTGGGACATCCCCATGGTGCCTTGAGCACTTCCTTACTTTCTGATGTATCAAAATATTCCAGTTTATCTTGTATTTTCCCTGCCCCTGCCCAGGAGTTAGCCATTTATCCAAACAGCTGTGTTTTCTTTTAGGAGAGAATGATTTGTGGAAATCAAGACTGTGGGCACTAGTTGTACTTATTGTTACTGATGTAACATTGCTTGTAGGCCCTCTCAGTGAACAGTTAAGATATCTATCTCTGTCTTACGTTTATATCTTTATTTCTGTATCTACACTGAATCTAGCTGAAAGCATGCATGAATGCACATACGTGTGTGTGTGTGTGTGTAAACCATTAGTTCACATTTCTGTCTCAAATTCCTTTGTAACATTAGGTGTATTTTCTGTATAATCTTCCTTCTTCCCATACATGTAAGTGTCTTCTCCAAAGGAAGAAGCTTGATTTTCATTATCCATAATATATTTACTCATTTGCTTATAAAAAAAAGTTTCAGAATTGATAACTGATAACCACTGTAAAAAGCAAACCCACTAACTAGAATTCAATATTTCCAATATTTGTTTACAGTTTTCCTTTTTGCAGTAAATTTATATAGTGTTAACATACATATCTTAAATGTACAAATTGATGAATTTTTGTCACATGTGCACGCTCATATAACACATAACCTTGTATGGTACATTTGTATGACCTCAAGAAGTTTCCTCATGCACCATCTTTATCATCCTTGGGATGGAGGATGGACATGCTATTTATTTATTTATTTTTATTTTTAAAATTTAGGTTTATTGAGGCATAATTTACATACAGTAAAACTCATTGATTTAATTGTGCAGTGTGATGATTTTTTTCCTCTCTTTTTTATTAACGTATAGTTGATTTACAATGTTGTGTTTCAGGTGTACAGCAGTGATTCAGTTATACATATACATATATATATATTCTTTTTCAGATTCTTTTCCCTTATAGATTATTACAAGATATTGAGTGAGTTCCCTGTGCTATACAGTAGGTCCTTGTTGGTTATCTATTTGATATATAGTAGTGTGTATATCTTAATCCCAAACTCCCCCCTAATTTATCCCTCCCCCCCTTTCCCCTTTGGTAACCGTAAGTTTGTTATCTGTGTCTGCGAGTCTATATCTGTTTTGTAAATAAGTTCATTTGTATGATTTTTTTTAGATTCTGCATGTAAACAATATCATATATTTGTCTTTCTCTGCCTGGCTTACTTCACTTAGTATGATAATCTCTAGGTCCAAATGACTGCAGATGGCATTATTTCATTCTTTTTTATGGCTGAGTAATATTCCATTGTGTGTATGTACCACATCTTCTTTATCCATTCATCTGTCAATGGACATTTAGGTTGCTTCCATGTCTTGGCTATTGTAAATAGTGCTGTAATGAACATTGGAGTGCATGTATCTTTTCAAATTAGAGTTTTCTCCAGATATATGCCCAGGAGTAGAATCACTGGATCATATGGTAACTTTTCATTTTCTGAGGAACCTCCATACTGTTCTCCATAGTGACTGCACCCATTTACATTCCCACCAACAGTCAACAGTGTAGGAGGGTTCCTTTTTCTCCACACCCACTGCAACGTTTATCATTTGTAGACTTTTTGATGATGGCCATTATGATCAGTGTGAGGTGATAGCTCATTGTAGTTTTGATGTGCATTTCTCTAATGATTAATGATGCTGAGTACTTTTTCATGTGCCTGTTGGCCATCTGCGTGGATATGCAATTTAAATAGGCTGTCAGTATAGGCCTTATTGAGAAGGTGACATTTAACTTGGAGGAAATAGGGAGTGAGTCATATAGGTAACTAGAAGAGAAATGGTCTAGGTCAAGGGATCAGCCTATGCAAAGGCCCTAAGGAAGGAACATGCTTGGTATATTTGAGGAACAACAAGGAGGCTGTAGCAGTGAAAGTGGAGTAAATGAAACAGAATAGTAGGAGAAGGGGAAGAGAGATGGAGGGAGGGAATGTGTACACATCATGAGGGATCTAATTGGCCACTGTAGGGTATATTAGGCAGCTGTTGCTGTATTAGTGATATGTATATAAGAAACAACCTCAAAACGCAAGTATCTCCAGCAACAAGCATGTATTTCTCACTCAGGAGTCAGCAGGTCAGCTGTGACTCTGCTAAGCTTGGCTTGGATTGGCTGGGCTTGGGTCCAGGTTGCAATTTGGGATAAAGTCTGTCCCATATGTCTCCTCATTCTGGGTCTAGTAGCTGTCTGGGCTATATCCTTCTCATAGTGGATGGCATAATGCAAGAGGGATGAGTGAAAACACAAGATGTCTCTTGAAGCTTTGACTCAGAACTGAAGCACTGTCTTTTCTACCTATTTCATCGGCCAAAAAAGACATTTGCCCAGGCGCAAAGTCAGTGGGACAGGGATGTGTACTCTGTCTGCTCTTGTGAGAAATAGTAAAAATTCACATGGCAAAGCACATGAGTGCATAATTCTATTATAGAAAGGAAATAATGAGTTGGGAACAGTCTAATCTGCTACATAGTCACTTTGCCTGTAAACAAAATGGGGAACACTTACAGGATTTCAGGAAATAATCTGGTTTAAATTTCAAAAGTGCCATTCTGATTTCTGTACTGAAAATATACCTTAGGGGACAAGGGAAGATCAAGGAGACTATGTGGGAATTGTCACAGCCTTCAGTGAGGGATGCCCGTGTTTCAGACCTGGGTGGTAGCTGTAGTAGTAAAGAGGTCAGATTGTGGATATCTTTCACAACAGTAACAGGATTTCCTGAGGTATTGGATATGGGACATGAAAAGAGAAAGAGGAATGAACAATAAGTTTAAATTTTTCAAGCTAAACAGCTAGACTAGACAGATAAAGGGGCATCAACTGAGATGGGGAAGACTGTGTGTAATGGAAGATTAGGAGCTGAGTTTTCATTATTTTATGTCAGAGTTGCCTACTGTGTATCCAAATGGACAGGTCAGGTATGAAATTGTCAGGTCTGGAGTTCAGAAGAGAGATCTGGTTGAAGAGTTAAATTTGGAAGCCTTCAGCATATTGATGGTATTTAAATCCATGTCCCATATTCTTTGCAATAGCCACATAACTGGTCTATTTGGTTCTACTCTTCCAATTTTCCAATTCATCTTCCATTCTGCTAGCATTTATGTTTTGAAAGAAAAACTCTGATCCGATTACTCTCTGCCTTAAAAACCTAGCCATAGCTTAGAAGAAAATCTAAACTTAATATGAGCTTCACAATCTGGCCACAATCTATTCTCATTTTACCTAATAAAATTCTATTTATCTTTACAGGCCAGACTCAAATGTCAACTCTTTTGTTCAATTTTCCTGATGGCCCAGGGAGAATCAATCTTTATTTCCTTATGTTTCCCCAGAACTATTTGTATACTTTTCCCTGCATTATTCAATATGGTAGCCACATGTAACTATTGTACACTTGAAATGTGGCTAGTACAAATTGAGATGTGCTGCAAATGTGAAATCAACATCTCATTCAAAGATTTAGTACAAAAATATACTATCAATAATTTACACTTGTGAAATGGTAATATTCTGGATATATTAGGTTAAATAAATTATTAAAATTAATATCACTTGTTTAATTTTTACTTTTTAAATGTGACCTGCTAGAAACTTAAAAACTGCGTATGTGGGTTCTCATTTGTGGCTTGCAGTTGATTTTTATTGGACAGTGTTGCCTTAGAGCATGTATACCACTGTGTGATTACATCTCTGTTAGTCACATCATATTTGTTCTTCTGAAAGATTCTGAGTTTTTGAAGAGAGAGATTATGTTTGATTTCTATTTCTAAGACCCAGTAGGATTATGACTAGATACCTAATAAAATTTAGTTGAAAGTTGATTGATTTCTGATTGATGCTTGTCTTCACACACTGATCTGTAGACAGATTGCCTATAGCATAAACATAAATAGAATCTGAAAAAGAATCAACCATAGGAGGTCCATAGTATATATTTAAGAAGCCCAAGTACTTTGGCAAAGTCAGTTACAATTTTAGCTAATCACAAATTTGTATTACTATTTCAACCTGTTTCCTAAAAGTAGTGCATTTAGGATCAAACTACAAATTAAAATATTGTATTGTTTGTGGTAAAGATTAATAGTGTCACATACTTTTATAGCTAAATTCTTCAATTTAATTTTTACAAAGACAGGTTTCTTTTTTCTGACTTCAAATTTGTAGGTAAATTCTTATTACAATGACTTTTATTTTAAAACATTTACATATTAAGAGAATCATACACTATTATTCTTTTTACTCTTGTGAAATAAATAAAATATTATATAACTTTGTATAAACTAAAAATTGAAAATTTTGAGTGAATCCTCAGGACCTAAGAACATTTCCAAGGGATAAAAATAAGGGTAAATAAGTTTCTTCTCTTCATTTTCATTCTTTCTCTGTCCCCATTGTATCCAAATATATCCGTTCTGATTTTGGAAATAAAATTAAAATGAAATATCCACTGAGCAATGAGATTCTGATGAGATCAGGATCCACCAAAATGAATAATCCTGTGAAGAAAACAGTAAAATGCTTCCTGAAGCTCTCTGCCTCTGATATGGTAGGGGATGTGATGTAACTCACATAAGGAGAACACTGTTGTAGAAAAAGCAGAGTTAGAGGGTGCAAATTAGTGTGTATTGTCAGTCCTGTTCAGGGTGAAGTGCATTGATTTGAATGACCGGTACTAGGTGTCTAGACAGAAATACCCCTGCATGGAAGATGAATAATATCTCATCAAATAACATGTTAATTTGATGTAAATCTCTCTTTGGCATGCTGAATTTCCCCTTTATGGTTCACTCAACAGAGTTTTGGTTTGTCATTTGGTCTCAGGAGTGCTCTGCCTTTCAGAAAAGGAGTTGGAGGCATTATTTATCTTCCATGATAAATTAATAGCCATCATCTGATCTACAAATCATTATCCTATGTGCTTGGTCAGGCTAAATAATTTTTCACTCTTGTAATTGTCATAAAGTAATAAAACTGATGCCTGCATCTGAGACTAAAGGGAGTCCCTGCTAGAACTCAAATATTTAGGAAACCCTATATGAGCATAGTCGGTCGGTCTGTATGTCTCTTTCTATTTCCTATCAGCTTGACTTAACCAAATTTTAAGGATTCTTCTAAACATTATTGGTGATAGTCTCATAAAATGTTACCTCCATATGCGAAATCTTATATGCATACAGAGCTATTTCATTTCACTGAGAGCAAGGGGTAAGACCTAATGCTAGAATGTTAACCTCATTTGGGTGCTCAGTAATATTGTTCAACAAACACTTGGACCAAGTGACAGCAACAGAAGAAGGTTGGTCTGTTAACCTTGACATATAAATGTGTGCTTGAAAAGTGAGTGATTTGCTTTTTCCTCATTACTATGTCTGGCTTCCATGTGAAAGATAAAGATGCTCAAGGTTCAGTTTAATCCTAAAAACCTGTCCTCTTCCCTAGGTATCCTAAGCCAAAATAAGGTGTACTTTCACTACTTTCAACGTTGCTAAATATCTTGATCAACACTTAATAGTTTGAGGTTTGGAGGTTTTATGTTTGGCATTAGGCACTGGAGCCAGTGATTCAGGCGTCACGCACCCCCACATAACCTACAGACGTGTTGAGCCAGCGTCTCTCCTCATGGAGATATTCTGAGAGCAATTTAGACAATTCTGGAAGCACATTGACTCTTCATGGGAACTATTAATTCCATCGCCATCATGCGTAGTAAGTCATACCCAAAAAGTCTGAATCTGTACTTAAAATTTTGAAGACTTTAACCAAAGATCATTTTGTGTTCATCTGCATGGTAACTTGCATTTTTAACAATAATACTGATGACTCTATCTCATTTTATCTTTTCGGTTAGAATAGTGTGCTAATGTACTTTCAAAAATCTCTCATTACTCCCACTACATTATAAAGTACATGATGGGTACTTGAGTACTGGGAATCATAATTTTCAATCCAAGGAAAATGTTAAAGATGATTTAGTTCAACCACATTATTTTAGGTGCCCCTAGAAGTTAATTAACTTTCTCAGACATTGATTAATAACTGAGAGCTAGAACCAGAACTGCAACCCAAATCTCCTAAATTCTAGGCCTCATCTTTCCACTGCATAATTTTATCTTAAAAATTTGAATCTAGAAGATTCACTGGAAGAGGGAAAAGATATTGAGCTAGGTACTGTTGCAGACCTTTGGGATGACTAGGACATTTCTCCTGCCCTCAGAAAGCTTATGGTCTAAAGAGGGAGACAGCTAACTAAATAAGTTAAAGCTTTTACATTCTTTAGATATTCTGATAGACGTATATAAAGCAGAAAAAGAGAGCACAAAAAAGAAATTATCTATTATGCTGGTAGGTGATTGGAACATGCTTAATAGAGAATGACTCGAGAATTTTGAAAGAAAGACTGGGCTAGGCATTCCACATTAGGGGAAGAATATTTAATTCTGGTTTCTGACATGAAGACATTGTGCAGATCTCACCAGAAATATGAGTGTAGCTGAAAGAATGTTTTCTTATTTGCCCTATGCAGAAAAAATGTGGCACCTTCTTACAGATGCTTAACAGGCTCGGTTACTAAGACTTATGGGACATAGTGATATTAGGCACAGTTTCATCAATACTTCTGTACTGCACGATTGTGTGTGTGTGTGTGTGTTGTGTGTGTGTGTTGAAATGCAATTATTGCCAACTTTCAAAGCAATAAGCTGAAACGACTATATTTGAGGATAGGAGAACTAAGGAAACTAGAAGATAAGGAGTGATGGTAATCATTTAAAATATGTAAAGTTTACCCAAGAGTTAACATTATCTTACAGAAGGATATCTTTTCAGAAGAGAAACAGCTCACATTATTTGACAATATTTTAAGGGGTTTGGTTTGCTTATTCTTATATGTTCTTGACAAATATGTTACCTGGCAATGAGACATGCAGTGTCAAATATGGCATTTTGTAAAACCTTTAAAATAAACATAAATTAGAATAGGAAGAAAAGTACAACCTGAAAGTAGGTTAGGTGGTAACATAAAAAAAAATTGAGGGCACTAACACCAGTTTGTTTTTATTGGTCTATACTACCTTTGCCAAAATGTATTATTTTTCTTCTTCCTTTTATATTTTTGCTCATTTATGTTGCCAAAGATATTCAATGTGAATACATTTTGTGAAATTGCAGTCAGGATCTTTTTATGGAAGATGTGTGTGTGTGTATGTGTGTGTGCACATGTGAAACATGCAAATATTTAAGTACATTTTTAATTCTTGGTTTCTAGATAATACATGATATCTGGTTCTAAAAAGTGATGGGACTCCTCTTTTTAACCGCAAGGATCTGACTCCTGTTAGGGTTGTGAGTTTGATGAGAACTAGACCAGGCACTGGACCACGTATGATCTCATTTTGTCATCACAACAGGACTCTGAGGTCATTGTTCTTATTTCAAATTTGACAGATAAAAAACTGATGCTCAGGGCTTCCCTGGTGGCGCAGTGGTTGAGGGTCCGCCTGCCGATGCAGGGGACACGGGTTCGTGCCCCAGCCTGGGAGGATCCCACATGCCGCGGAGCGGCTGGGCCCGTGAGCCACGGCCGCTGAGCCTGCGTGTCTGGAGCCTGTGCTCCACAACGGGAGAGGCCACAGCAGTGAGAGACCCGCGTACAGCAAAAGAAAAACAAAAAACAAAACAAAACAAAAAAAACATGCTCAGGGAGGTTAAATTGTGTATAAACAGACTATATTAGTGATGAAGCAGAGATTCAAATAAAGATATGTTCAACTTCTGAGTTGACTGTCCATTCTACTATGCTGTACCACATTACAGAAGGTCTCAAGTGAACAGGAAAAAATTCTGTGGAGAAAAACCAAACCAACAGAGCAAGTTGCTTAGCACAATTCATAGGAGGAATGACCAGGGTACAAAGAAACTCAGAGGGAACCTGGTAGCTTTATTCAAACGTTGAAAGGATTATTGTGTCAAAGAAGCTATTATGATTGATTTGCATAATCCCTAAGGGTAGAATATGAACCAGTATGCATGTGTAAGTTGCAAGGAAACATCATTTTATGAAAGAAATTTTCCAAAGAGATAAGGACAGACTGCAGTTGCTTCGAAGCTAATCAGTTTTCTGTCATTGGACACATTCAGTCATAGGGTGTATAACCATTTCATAGTCTATTACCAAAAAAAAAAAAAAAAAATCAAATGTAAAATTTGTAGTTTGACGAAGTTGGCTTTTTAAAAAATTCTGGCTGCTGTCAGTTGAGTAAACTGTGCAGTTAGGATAAGTACCAAGAAAGTGATTGAGTGATTTTCCAAATAAACAACTGAAAGTTGACAGTCTAGATTATAGCCATGCTGGGGTTTCTGCCAGATTTATTATTTTTTTTCCTTTGCTTTTACCCAAGTGTATAAAAGGTGACTTGGAAAGTGTACCTCTTTTTTCTAGTTTTGAGTATTCATATTTTACTTTTCAAGTTAAGCATATAACATGGCTGAAAGCAACTTAAGAAAAATAGTAAACTCATATCTCCTCAGATTGAGGTTTAGAAAACATCCAACTTTTATAGTTATATAGGTTATTCTGACTCCAACTAAAATGAGAAAGTGTTTCTAAATGTGAATGTTTAGATACCATCAGCCTACTGTTTTTAAAGGACATATTAATTTTTGTAGGAAACGTTTGGTTTCCCAGTTATTGTATCATATATGGCTTTGGGTATATATACTTTAACTTAGCACAAGTATGACTAAATTACAGTCACAAAAGGATTGACGATTTGTAAATAGTATGCAGGTCAACATAGAATTTTAAACCATCCCATATTTGCACTCATCCATATCTGCATATTTGTACCTATTAAATGAATGAATAAATGGAAACTTACTTACTCAATAAACTTGAGCATTTCACTTCACACCTCTGAGCTTCTGCCTGTCTATAAAAGGAAGGAATTGGATCCAAAATGTCTCAAGTGTTTTCTAGTGTAAATGGGTATGTAAAATTTGGTAATGTAGCAACCCCCAGATAGAATCCAGAAATACTTAAAAAACAATCATAATTAAAATAGGAAATGTTTTTCATAATCTTGTGGGGTTTGCAACTCATGTCCTCTGTGCAAGTCAGGATGCTTGAGCCCCAAATTTTATTTAACTACCCACCTCAATGCAGACAATTTCCAGATCTTCCTCTTCTACCGTGACCTTTATATTCTACCCAGTCACAGAATTCTTTCTGTTTATGAAACATCTTTACTTAGATGTTCTGCCATTACCTAAATCTAAACATGGAAAAGAAAAAGGAATTCATGGTGTCCCCTTAGCCTATCTATTCTGCTTTTCCTGCATCTTCATTTTCAAGCAGGGACTCTGGGCTTCCCCTGCCCAGTCCCAGTCACTCACATCTGTAGTCTGGTCGCAAGTTCTGCTGATTCCTACTCAGTGTTTTTTCATTCCTGTACTTTTGCATTTTCATAGTCTCATTCTTGTCCATGCCCTGTACTTCCAGACTATTTTAGGGTTTCCAAGCGAAACTGCCTGTCTGTATTCTTTCCTTATTTTCATGGACGCTATGAAAAGCTATAGAATCCTTTTATTCAAATGCCTTTTGAGCAGCAAGACAGTTATTTCCTGACTCTAATAATTTAGCAGCTGGTGTTGCCTTTAGGGTGGTACTTATTTTTATATGTAAGTTCCAAACATAAATGTTTACTTAGGTAAGTTCTGTCTCTCATACTAAATTAAGAGTTGGTTTAAGATTAGAACTGGGTCCTTCCCTCTCTTCTTCCTTTTTTCTACAGATTTTATTGAATAGCAACTTGTGTAAGACACTCTACCAAGCACTTCGCAACTACAGATATGGATGGAACATGGCTTTTATCCTTAGGAAGAGAATTCCCACTTCGTAAGGAAAGGAAACTAAAATTTGTTGACTACACTTAGGTGCTGAGTTTAGGTCATGACACAAATTATCTCATTTAAGTCTTCTTGAAAGCTTTTTTTCAGCTTTATTGATATATAATTGACATGTAACATTGTGCAAGTTTAAGATGTACAACATAATGATTTGATATATGTATATATTGCAAAATTATTACCTCAATAAGGTTAGTTAACACATCCATCACCTCACATAGTTACAATTTTTTTTTTTGATGGTGAAAACTTTTAAGGTCTATTCTCTTAGCAACTTTCAAATAAACAATATAGTATTATTAACTATACTCTTCTTAAAACTTTGTACAATTAAATTATTATCCTCATTTTATAGATGAGGACAAGGTTAGAAGAGGTTAAATGGCTTACCCCAAGGTTTGGTGACTCTGAAGCCCTAGTTCTTAGTTCCATTGGCCTGTACTGGAATCTATATTTAAAGGTTTCTAAATTAATGGCATTAATTCTGGTATTATAAGAGCCTAGCTGTTTTCCAAATGGTTTCTTATAAGTTCAAGTAATTAATATGCATCTAGACTTTCTTTTTTCTCATAAATAAGTGGCACTGGGGTTACTGACATAAAAAGGTTATTATTTAGATCATAAACACTATTGTAAGCAGTATTCCATGGAACACAAAAGACCCTATGTATGTGACAAACTCTATAGAATAATAATGTATTATATTTCGATCTCAAAAAATTTCATTTCGTTTTTGAATTCATTTAGAAATGTACATTTGTTAATTAAATATCACATGGTACTTTTTAAAAAGGATACAGTGTAAAACCATTGTCAGGTGAGTCATTTTATTTATTAATCTTGTCCTTCTATAAACCTTGGTAGGGCTATTTTAGGATGCCCATTCTTAAGCCAAATAAGACTCATTTTTTTCCCTCCAAGACCACATACCACATAAAATGGATTTGTGTCTTGCCAGAGTGGTTTTTGTCAATAAATATCAAAGGAACATATCAGATAATTTCTGTGATAGCCATGGCCCAAAATCTCTATCAGGTTGTGATTTAGGTAAAATAGTAAAGATAAACATATGTGTGTTTTTTTTTTTCCTGCCTGCCAATTCACTGCCTTTCAAGATTACTTTAATAAATAATTACAAAGAGCAAAGTCCATCCCTGAACCAAGATGGCGGAGTAGAAGGATGTGCTCTCACCCCCTCTTGTGAGAACACCAGAATCACAGCTAGCTGCTGGACAGTCATCAACAGGAAGACAGTGGAACTCACCAAAAAAGATACCCCAAATCCAAAGACAAAGGAGAAGCCAAAATGAGACGGTAGGAGGGGTGCAATCACAGTAAAATCAAATCCCATAAGTGCTGGGTGGATGACTTGCAGACTGGAGAACACTTATACCACAGAAGTCCACCCACTGGAGTGAAGGTTCTGAGCCCCACGTCAGGCTTCCCAAACTGTGGGTCCAGCAACAGGAGGAGGAATTCCTAGAGAATCAGACTTTGAAGGCCAGTGGGATTTGACTGCAGGACTTTGACAGGACTGGGGGAAACAGAGACTCCACTCTTGGAGGGCACACACAAAGTAGTCTGTGCATTGGGACCCAAGGGAAGGAGCAGTGACCCCATAGGAGACTGAACCAGACCTATCTGCTAGTGTTGGAGGGTCTCCTGCAGAGGCAGGGGTGGCTGTGGCTCACCGTGGGGACAAGACACTGGGAGCAGAAGTTCTGGGAAGTACTCCTTGGCGTGAACCCTCTCACAGTCTGTCATTAGCCCCACCAAAGAGCCCAGGTAGGCTCCAGTGATGGGTTGCCTCAGGCCAAACAACCAACAGGGAGGGAACCCAGCCACACCCATCAGCAGTCAAGCAGATTAAAGTTTTACTGAGCTCTGCCCACCAGAGCAAGAGACAGCTCTACCCACCACCAGTCCCTCCCCTCAGGAAACTTGAACAAGCCTCTTAGATAGCCTCATCCACCAGAATGTGGAAAAACAACCACATTCACAGAAAGATAGACAAGGTGAAAAGGCAGAGGGCTATGTACCAGATGAAGGAACAAGGTAAAACCCCAAAAAAACAACTAAATGAAGTGGAGATAGGCAACCTTCCAGAAAAAGAATTCAGAATAATGATAGTGAAGATGATCCAGGACCTCAGAAAAAGAATGGAGGCAAAGATCGAGAATATGCAAGAAATGTTTAACAAAGACCTAGAAGAATTAAAGAACAAACAAACAGAGATGAACAATACAATAACTGAAATGAAAAATACACTTGAAGGAATCAATAGCAGAATAACTGAGTCAGAAGAATGGATAAGTGACCTGGAAGACAGAATGTTGGAATTCACTGCTGCGGAACAGAATAAAGAAAAAAGAATGAAATGAAGACAGCCGAAGAGACCTCTGTGACAACAATAAATGCAACAACGTTCGCATTATAGGGGTCCCAGAAGGAGAAGAGAGAGAGAAATGACCAGAGAAAATATTTGAAGAGATTATAGTCAAAAACTTCCCTAACATGGAAAAGGAAATAACCACCCAAGTCCAGGAAGCACAGTGAGTCCCATACAGGATAAACCCAAGGAGAAGCACGCCAAGACACATAGTAATCAAATTGGCAAAAATTAAAGACAAAAATTATTGAAAGCAGCAAGGGAAAAATGACAAATAACATACAAGGGAACTCCCATAAGGTTAACAGCTGATTTCTCAGCAGAAACTCTACAAGCTAGATGGGAGTGGCATGATATACTTAAAGTGATGAAAGGGAAGAGCCTACAACCAAGATTACTCAAGCCGGCCAGGATCTCACTCACATTCAATGGAGAAATCAAAAGCTTTACAAACAAGCAAAAGCTAAGAGAATTCAGCACCACCAAACCAGCTCTACAACAAATGCTAAAGGAACTTCTCTAAGTGGGAAACACAAGCGAAGAAAAGGACCTACAAAAACAAACCCAAAACAATTAAGAAAATGGTAATAGGAACGTACATATCAATAATTGCCTTAAACGTGAATGGATTAAATGATCCAACCAAAAGACACAGGCTTGCTGAATGGATACCAAAACAAGACCCATATATATGTTGTCTACAAGAGACCCACTTCAGACCCTGGGACACATACAGACTGAAAGTGAGGGGATGGGAAAAGATATTCCATGAAAATGGAAATCAAAAGAAAGCTGGAGTAACAATACTGATGTCAGATAAAATAGCCTTTAAAATAAAGAATGATACAAGAGACAAGGAAGGACACTACATAATGATCAAAGGATCAATCTAAGAAGTAGATATAACAATTATATATGCACCCAACATAGGAGCACCTCAATACATACGGCAACTGCTAACAGCTATGAAAGAGGAAATCGACAGTAACACAATAATAGTGGGGGACTTTAACACCTCACTTACACCAATGGACAGATCATCCAAAATGAAAATAAATAAGGAAACAGAAGCTTTAAATGACACAATACCCCAGATAGATTTAGTTGATATTTATAGGACATTCCATCCCAAAACAGCAGATTACACTTTCTTCTCAAGTGTGCATGGAACATTCTCCAGGATAGATCACATCTTGGGTCAAAAATCAAGCCTCAGTAAATTTAAGAAAATTGAAATCATGTCCAGCATCTTTTCTGACCACAACGCTGTGAGATTAGAAATGAATTACAGGGAAAAAAATGTAAAAAACACAAACACATGGAGGCTAAACAATAAGTTACTAAATAACCAAGAGATCACTGAAGAAATTCAAGAGGAAATCAAATAAGACCTACAGACAAATGACAATGAAAACACAACAATCCAAAACCTATGGGATGCAGCAAAAGCAGTTTTAAGAGGGAAGTTTATAGCTATACAAGCCTACCTCAAGAAACAAGAAAAATTTCAAATAAATGATCTAACCTTGAACCTAAAGGAACTAGAGAACAAAGAACAAACAAAACCCAAAGTTAGCAGAAGGAAAGAAATCATAAAGATCAGAGCAGAAATAAATGAAATAGAAACAAAGAAAACAATAGCAAAGATCAATAAAACTAAAAGCTGGTTCTTTGAGAAGATAAACAAAATTGATAAACCATTAGCCAGACTCATCACGAAGAAGAGGGAGAGGACTCAAATCAATAAAATTAGAAATGAAAAGAAGTTGTAACAGACACCGCAGAAATACAAAGCATCCTAAGAGACTACTACAAGCAACTGTATGCCAATGAAATGGACAAATTCTTAGAAAGGTATAACCTTCCAAGACTGAGCCAGGAGGAAATATAAAATATGAACAGACCAATCACAGGTAATGAAATTGAAACTGTGATTAAAAATCTTCCAACAAACAAAAGTCCAGGACCAGATGGCTTCACAGGTGAATTCTATCAAACATTTAGAGAAGAGTTAACACCCATCCTTCTCAAACTCTTCCAAAAAATTGCAGTGGAAGGAGCACTCCCAAACTCATTCTCTGAGGCCACCATCACCCTGATACCAAAACCAGACAAAGATACTACAAATAAAGAAAATTACAGACCAATATCACCCATGAATATAGATGCAAAAATCCTCAACAAAATACTAGCAGTCAGAATCCAGCAACACGTTAAAAGGATCATACACCATGATCAAGTGGGATTTATGCCAGGGATGCAAGGATTCTTCAGTCAGTCAATCAATGTGATCCACCATATTAACAAACTGAAGAAGAAAAACCATTTGATCATCTCAATAGATGCAGAAAAAGCTTTTGACAAAATTCAACACCCATTTATGATAAAAACTCTCCAGAATGTGGGCATAGAGGGAACCTACCTCAACATAATAAAGGCCATGTACGACAAACCCACAGCAAACATCATTGTCAATGGTGAAAAACTGAAAGCATTTTCCTCTACGATCAGGAAGAAGACAAAGATGTCCACTCTCACCACTGTTATTCAACATAGATTTGGAAGTCCTAGCCATGGCAATCAGAGAAGAAAAAGAAATAAAAGGAATACAAATTGGAAAAGAAGAAATAAAACTGTCACTGTTTGCAGATGACATGATACTATATAGACAGAATCCTAAAGATGCCACCAGAAAGCTAGTAGCCCTAATCGATGAATTTGGTAAAGTTGCAGGATATAAAATTAATGCACAGAAATCTCTTGCATTCCTATACACTGATGATGTAAAATCTGAAAGAGTAATTAAGGAAACACTCCCATTTACCACTGCAACAAAAAAATAAAATACCTAGGAATAAACCTACCTAGGGAGACAAAAGACCTTTATGCAGAAAACTATAAGACACTGATGAAAGAAATTAAAGATGATACCAAGAGATGGAGAGATATAACATGTTCTTGGGTTGGAAGAATCAATATTGTGAAAATGACTATACTACCCAAAGCAATCTGCAGATGCAATGCAATCCCTATCAAATTACCAGGGGCATTTTTTACAGAACTGGAACAAAAAATCTTAAAATTTGTGTTGAGACACAAAAGACCCGGAATAGCCAAAGCAGTCTTGAGGGAAAAAAACAGAGCTGGGGAAATCAGACTCCCTGACTTCAGACAATGCTACAAAGCTAGAGTAATCAAGACAGTATGGTACTGGCACAAAAACAGAAACATAGATCAATGGAACAAGATAGAAAGCCCAGAGATAAACCCATGCACCTATTGTCAACTAATCTATGACTAAGGAGGCAAGGATATACAATGGAGAAAAGACAGTCTCTTCAATAAGTGGTGCTGGGAAAACTGGACTGCTACATGTAAAAGAATGAAATTAGAACACTCCCTAACACCATACACAAAAATAAACTCAAAATGGATCAGAGACCTAAATGTAAGACCGGACACTATAAAACTCTTAGAGGAAAACATAGGAAGAACACTCTTTGACATGAATCAGAGCAAGATCTTTTTTGATCCACCTGCTTGAGTAATGGAAATAAAAACAAAAATAAACAAATGGGACCTAATGAAACTTAAAAGCTTTCGCAAAGCAAAGGAAACTACAAACAAGATGCAAAAACAACCCTCAGAATGGGAGAAAATATTTGCAAACGAATCAGCAGACACAGGATTAATCTCCAAAATATATAAACAGCTCATGCAGTTCGATATTAAAAAAATAAACAACCCAATCCAAAATTGGGCAGAAGACCTAAATAGACATTTCTCCAAAGAAGACATACAGATGGCCAAGAAGCACATGAGAAGATGCTCAACATCACTAATCATTACAGAAATGGAAATCAAAACTACAGTGAGGTATCACTTGATACCAGTTAGAATGGGCATTATTAGAAAATCTACAAACAGCAAATACTGGAGAGGGTGTGGAGAAAATGGAACCCTCTTGCACTGTTGGTGGGAATGTCAATTGATACAGCCACTATGGAGAACTGTATGGAGGTTCCTTAAAAAACTAAAAATAGAAGTACCATATGACCCAGCAATCCCACTACTGGGCAGATACCCAGAGAAAACCATAATTCAAATAGACACATGCACCCCAGTGTTCATTGCAGCACTATTTACAATAGCCAGGTTATGGCAGCAGCCTAAATGCCCATCGACAGATGAATGGATAAAGAACATGTGGTACATATATACAATGGAATATTTCTCAGCCATAAAAAGGAACGAAATTGGGTCATTTGTTGAGACGTGGATGGATCTAGAGACTGTCAATACAGAGTGAAGGCAGTCGGAAAGAGAAAAACCATATCATATATTAACGCATATATGTGCAGCCTAGAAAAATGGTACAGATGAACCGGTTTGCAGGGCAGAAATTGAGACACAGATGAGAGAACAAGTGTATGGACACCAAGCAGGGCATCTGTGAATACAGATGAATTGGGCAATGGGGATTGACATGTATATACTGAAGTGTATAAAATTGATGACTAATAAGTACCTGCTGTATGAAAAAATAAATAAAATTTAATTATTATAAATAAGTAAATAAATAATTACAGTATAAGATAAAAATTCTTCAGTTCCCTTTTTTAGAGTAAAACCACTGCCTCTCTACTGTGACCATATTTTGTGAGAGCATAACATTTTAAAATTTTACATAGAAATTATAAAATTATTTTCAGTAAGTATTTTAAATGTTTGTACATGGCTGAACAATCTTTATCAGGAAATACTACTGGAAATATTTAAAATGAAATTAAGACAACCATCCCACCAAAGATGAATTAATATAGAGACAATAAAGAAGATGAAGATGATGACAAAGAAGAAAATGAAGAAGGAGGGTGGAGGAAAAGGAGAAGGAGGGGAAAGGAAAAGAATAATAAAGGTAAAATATGGCTTTCCACATAAATCGTTATTGACAGAGGTTTCTGTGATTCCTTGGCCCTGCCTTGTGAAACACCTGCGTTTCCTTCTCTCCTAGGCTTAGATAGGAAACCATTAGACAAATAGGAATTAGATAGGAAACTTAGACAAAACCATTATGGATGGTTAACGTTTTATATACCTATGAAGTTTGTACAGTAACTGAGTTAGGTATGGTTTAAAGGCTAAATTCCATACAATAGTTACCAGCACAGCATTTTTCTGACATCAGAGAGGACTGATCATCTACTTGGGGCAGGTCAGAGCATGCTGGAGAGGAATGCCCTCCAGCAGTTCCCT
>NW_006771143.1:1255661-1278883 GCF_000442215.2 Lipotes vexillifer
TTGTGTGTGCTAAATAGACTTCAGTCTCCAGTACTATAAGTCGTTTGCTTTTCAGAAACACTTAATTCAACTGAAATTTTTTTAGTCCATGATGAAAGGATACCTGCCTTGTCCTCTTTGTGTCTGCTCTAGCCCATCTGCCATCATCTACTATGCTTGATGATTTATCTCTTCCATAGCTTGTCAATTAAAAGTTCTTACAAAGACAAAATCTGCAATAATGTTTTTAGCATGTTTAATAGAGTTTGGTTAAGTAAACATCCTCAACCAAAGCAGTAGAAGAGATCTTAAAATAAACAGAGCTACTGTGCCAAGTCCATAATTACTTACATATTTAGCACTCTGCCCATCTTCTAAGCATGGTCATTAAAACCAGATTTGTGTACTTAATATAATTGTCTTGAAACCATAGCTGTTTAAATACTATAGGCCATCTACATACTTGAATCTTTTTTTTTCTTGTATATTTCTTTTTTTTTGGAGTATAATTACTTTACAATGTTGTGTTAGTTTCTTCTATACAATGAAGTGAATCAGCTATATGTATACCTATATCCCCTCCCTCTTGGACCTCCCTCCCCCGACAATGCCCCATCCCACCCATCTAGGTCATCAGAGAGCACCGAGCTGAGCTTCCTGTGCTTTATAGCATGTTCCCACTAGCTATCTATTTTACACATGGTAGTGTGTATATGTCAATCCTGATCTCCCAATTCAACCCACCTTCCCCTGCTCTCCCTGTGTCCACATGTCCATTCTATATGTCTATGTCTTCTTATTCCTGCCCTACAAATATGTTCATCTGTACCATTTTTCTAGATTCCACATATATGTGTTAATATATGATATTTGTTTTTCTCTCTCTGGCTTACTTCACTCTGTATGACAGACTCTGTAGAGTCTGTGTGGTCCATCCCCATCTCTACAAATGACCCAATTTCATTCCTTTTTATGGCTGAGTAATATTCCATTGTATATATGTACCACATGTTCTTTATCCATTCATCTGTTGTTGGACATTTAGGTTGTTTCCATGTCCTGGCTATTGTAAATAGTGCTGCATTGAATATTGGGGTCCATGTGTCCTTTTGACTTATGGTTTTCTCAGGGTATTTGCCCAGTAGTGGGATTGCTGGGTCATATGGTAGTTCCACTTTTAGTTTTTTAAGGAAGCTCCATACCATTCTCCACAGTGGCTGTATCAATTTACATTCTCACCAACAGTGCAGGAGGGCTCCCTTTTCTCCACACCCTCTCCAGCATTTATTGTTTGTAGATTTTTTGATGATGGCCATTCTGACCGACGTGAGGTGATACCTCATTGTAGTTTTGATTTGCATTTCTCTAATAGTGATGTTGAGCATCTTTTCATGTGCCTCTTGGCCATCTGTATGTCTTCTTTGGAGAAATTTTTTTTTTTAACATCTTTATTGGAGTATAATTGCTTTACAATGGTGTGTTAGTTTTTGCTTTATAACAAAGTGAATCAGCTATACATATACATATATCCCCATATCCCCTCCCCTCTTGCGTCTCCCTCCCACCCTCCCTATCCCACCCTTCTAGGTGGTCACAAAGCACCAAGCTGATCTCCCTGTGCTATGTGGCTGCTTCCCACTAGCTATCTGTTTTACATTTGGTAGTGTATATATGTCCATGCCACTCTCTCACTTCATCCCAGCTTACCCTTCCCCCTCCCTGTGTCCTCAAGTCCATCCTCTACTTCTGTGTCTTTATTCCTGTCCCACCCCTAGGTTCTTCAGACCACTGATAGTTCTTAAACACATTAAATTCGAGAAGCACTGGTCTAGAACATACCTGTCTGTAGTAATTTCTCTATAAACTGTTACTGGATAAATGACTGCAAGTTACATATTACATTTAGCAGATTCAGCAGATATAAAATCTGCTTTCAGCAGATTTAAAATTCTTAATACGTGCACATCATAATGTTCTTTATAATTTTAATGAAGTATAATTTGCATACCATAAAATTCACCCATTTTAAGTGTAAATCCAATGACTTTTATTAAATTTACAGAGTGGTACAACCAGTACTACAATCTAATTTCAGAAATTTCCATGACTGCCAAAAGGTCCCTTGTGCCTATCTGCAGTCATTCCCCATTTCCAACTCCAATCCCAAACCCAACCGCGATAATAAGGTTATTTTAATATCCATCCACCATTCCCTGTTTTAGATAGAGAATAACTAAAGGGAGAACAAATATATCTCTTCCATTCACACTTCAGTAAATAAAAGTGATTCTTGAATGAGTTTTACTGTGGTTTAACTTGGCATTCACCACATCTGAATGGAATTGATAAACAACTAAGAATTCAAATATGGTTCAAAATGGATGTTTACCACTTTCAGGGAACAAAATATTTTCAAATAGAACTTATTGAGCACACAGTTATAAGCAAACATTATTAGTGTAACAAAAACAGAAGCTATAAGAGTTTAGTCTTTTTCTTTAATACGCTAGTTACAAATCATTGCCATTTAATCAGGGCGTCCTAGGACAGTTTACAATCTTTAACTTAGGTTGCTATTTGATGTTTTGTATTTCTTTAGAAATTTGTGTTAGCTGAGACTGACCACCTTCGGAAAAGTCTCTTTACTCATTCATGTCCTCTACAGAATTCAGGTCCTTAAGCTCTTTCCCCTGGACTTTCTGAGTAGGCCAGTAAATGATCTCATTGGACCCAAACACTCTGGACTTATCCCCTGTATTCTGTCTTCCCAACTCCAAGAGAAGGTATTTCAAAACTTCTGCTTACAAACCTACCATGATTTCAAACTGCCCACAAAATGAAGTCCAAACTCCCTGTCACACATTAGTCCAGCCTATTTTTCCTGTCTCATTGCTTGCCAGTGTTACATTCCCACAGGCCTATTAGGCATGCTGCACTTCTCTCTGTCTTCAAAACTTGCCAAGCACATCATACATCCTCTGTATCTTTGCTAAGGCTGTTCCCTCCCTGTTGAATGTTATCCCTTTTTCTCCATTCTTCAGCATTGAAATCATATTATTTAGACAACAGCAAATAGTTCTGTGACCCATTTTTTAGTATTCACCCCTTTCCTCAATCAGAATTGCCTCTTTCCACTTGTACTCACTTAATATTATATTTTTAACTCAAATTTATTATATAGAAGGATGAAGACTATGCCATAATTATGTTTTCCTACCACCTTTCTCAATATCTAGAATATAATAGGAGCTTAATAAAGAATATATAAATTTATGAATGGCTGAGGGGATCTTTGAAATCTTGCCTTTGAAGATTATTGGACCTGAACTAGTCCTGACATCTGGATGAAACATACACTTACAACTCTCCAGCTGAGAGTACTTTGTGCTTTTTTGTGTATGTCCTAAAACTTCCTGTTTGAGATAAGGGAAAGCATTAACAAGATGGGATTTTTGTAGAATTGGTCCTAGAAGCCTGGTTTATGATGGAAGTTAATATCCTGTTTCATCCATTTAAAATCACAGACTCTAAAGGAATTGAAAGCTCATTTTTTTCAACCCATTAACTTTCCAGATAAGGACAGTATTGCTCAGTGTCTTTATTTGTACAATTTTCTTTTTCATCTTGCATGGTTGAGGTTTGGATTATGTTTTCAATCCTTCATTCAGTATCTCTTTACTAATAACCTAATTAAATGCTGTGCCTGGAAATGTCCTTTCTTTGCACAGGATTTTGAAAGCCACAAAACTATTTCATAAGGCAGATCTGGTTTTCTGGGGAAGAACTCACCACTCCAGTCCACTTGCAATAGAATGTTCCTTCCTGAACATTTATTTGCCACTTGGTAGCCATTAGGCTCTGTGTATAATGAAAAAGAATTAGGGGGCTCCAAATGAAAGGTCTGAAATTTACTTCTGTCTATTTTTTCCCTCTGTGCAACAACTTTGTATTTTGGGAATCATAAAAAAGAACACCTCAATTTCACCTACACTCCCACCAATAGGGCAGTAATCTCAGCCACTATTTAAGAAAGTTCAATGCTTAATAAGTATTTTGAGGAAAAAAACTATTTTACATGAATGTGAAATATGAATGTTTATTAAATTGAGGGTTTTTTGGACAAATAGAGTTATTATTACTTTTATAAAACCTTTGTTTGTAAGGCAAGAATTATAAGTTGCAAATTGGAAGGAATGCATATAGAAATAAATGCCTAAGTAAAAAAGTACAGTTAAAGCTGGAGATTCGATAAAGAACATAGACAGTGAGACACAGCAATTCTCATGTTGTCATGATGACGTATTATTTGTTCAAATAAGCTAAGGTATAAACTATATATATCTCCCTTGAAATAAACGTCATTAACAGCATTATGAGATATCTAATATGTATTAAACACTTTATTTAAAATCTGGCAGGTGAGTTAAACACTCCTGCAGACCTCCCTTGCTTTCCTTAGAAAACTATATTTCAGAAAATTTAGCAGGAAAGTAAATCTTATCTCACCTGACTTCCATTATAGCATCATTTTAGTATGGGCATACTCTTAACATAATTTGTTTAAAATAAGGTTTATTTATATCTTTCGACAATGTCCCTGTGGGAAAGTGAAATTTATTTGTATTTTTAAAGGATTTTATAGTTCAGTTATTGTTTTAATTGCGTAACCTTGTTGTAAATATTTTTTTAAAATAAAACCCTTCAGCATCATTACCATTATCACACAGTGGTAAAGTTTTCAATTTTAGGATGTTGCTGTAATTCATTGTGTTTGAGACGTATCAAGGACTTTTCTCATGCCAACACTGATTTGCCAACATGCTCAATTGATTCGTCAGTTTGCTTACATATGTACCAATACAGTTACTTTTCTAGATTAAATTAAGATTAAAATATTGGGTGCAAGGAAGCTTATTTTAAGATGTAAATTTATTATAATTGTGTATAATTGTGGAGGGGTATATATGTTTAAAGTAAGTTCAATAACTATATCATCCTCAAAGACTGATTTATCAGATGATCTACTCTCTGATTTTTTTAAGTTGTTCCTCAGTGCCTAACATGATACTCTGAGGTAAAAAAGACACAACGGTTACCCTAAAGAACTGGTAGGGAGGTAGGTGCAAACTTTAAGGGGATTCTTACGAAAGTATATTAGGAGAATTGAAGAGTTAGTAACTGGGAGCTTGAAGAGGCAGGGAAGACTTCATAGAGATTGCAGATTCTTGCTAAGGGAGAAAGGGGTTGGTAGTTGGGAGAAGGAGGAGGACATTCATGGCAGAGGGCACATGGCATGTGCAAGGCTCGGAGGCTTGGGAGAACATGCTGTGAGAGGAAGGCTACAGGTACTCGAACACAACCAGAATAAAGCTGGATTCGTCTTGGCCTAATTCCTGGTGTTTCCTCAATCTGTCCTCAGTTACCAAATCTGTTAGAAAATTGAATACCTGGAAAATTCCTTCTCATGTATGCTTTGTGACAGTCTGAGTGTGAGACATATGTAAATGGACAAAGCAACAAGTGAGCTAAACATACACACACACACACACACACACACACTCTTTACCTTATTTCTCAGAGGAAAAAAAAGCCTGTGATGTTAAGAACTATTACTATATCCATTTTACCAACATGGAAACGGAGGTTTTGAGAAGTTAAACAACACAGAGGTCAGCTATTTGAACCTAGGAAATTTGACTTAAAAGCCCAAGTTTTCATCTTTCACATACTGCCTCTTCTAAGAACCCATGACACCATGAGGTTTATCAGAGGGAAACACAAGAAGAATAAATGATCTTAGTACACCATATAGTAACAGACTGTATCAGTTTCACGTTGCTGCTTTAGCAAATTACATCAAACATAGGATTTTGGCAGTCTGCTTCCTTTCTGGAGGCCCTGAGGGGAGAATCCATTTTCTTGCCTTTTTCAGCTTCTAGAGGCCACCTGCAATCCTTGGCTTGCTGATCACTTCTTTCATCACTCCAGCCTCTTGCTTTCATGGTCACATGTTTTCCCACTGATGTAGAACCTCCTGTCTCCTTCTTCTAAGTCTCCTTTGATTACATTGGACCAATCCTGATAATCCAGGATAACGACTCTATCCCAAGATCCTTAATTTAATCACATTTGCAAAGTATGTTTTACCATGTAAGTTAACATATTCATAGGTCCTGAGGTTTAGAATGTGGGCATATTTGGGGAGGCCATGTCACAAAGAGTGATGAATCTAGGAAAAATTATTTGTTTAAGTTCTAGGTAAGGAAGAGTGAATAGGCATGAACTCTGACCTCAAGGAGCTCAAAGTCTAGTAGGGACTCAGACATGTTAACCAAAAATGAATAAAATGGGGCAAAGTACTACTACAGGGTGCAGAGTGAGTACTTAGCAGTTAGCCTGATGATGGTACAGAGAAAGCCACATAGCATTCTCCTGTATTTGGAATATTATCAGGACTCCATAAAGACCACTGTCTGAAATTAAATTTCCATTGAGAAAATAATAAACTTAAGTTTAACTTATTATTATATTTATGACTTTTGTGAAATTCCCAAAACATTAAGTATTATCTTAGAAGTTAAAATTGCTCTCAAGGATATTTTTTAATATATCCTGAAGTTAAAAATTTTAATTCTAAAAAAAAAAAAAAAAAAAAAAAAAAAAAAAAAAAAAAAAAAAAAAAAAAAAAAAAAAAAAAAATCCTTTCAGCACATTCTAGAAACATTCCAGAAGATTCTAACCAAGAAGTTGATTCATATGTATGTGTCTAGCTAGCCTATTACTTTAAATGAAAAATAACCCACATGACAAATGGATTTTTTTTCCTCAGAAATGTTTCCCAGTTACTGACCCAGGTATGTTTTTTTAAAGTTACCTCTTTATTGCTTTTACTTTTATGTGAATCATATCAAACCACCGTAATGTCAGAGTGCCCCAAAACATAAGATTTGTGAAGGCCTGCATTTCAAAAATAATATTAGTCTATAGAAAACTCCTTTACACCATGAAACAAGGACTACCCTTTGACTAAGCTCTAGGAATTTCTCCCTCACCAAGACGAAAGCAATCCAAAAACCGACCAGCAGAGTTGATTCTTTTTGCCCTCCTGGAATTCAGCAATAAGCTTTCACACTTTCATGAAGCTCCCATTGGCTTTGAGGAGAAAAGACACTTAACCCTGACTTAAGAAGCATTTCACTGCAGACTCTTCCTGCTGGGTTAACAAACATGACTAAGAAAGAGAGCTTCTTGGGAGTGCCTCACTCAGTGTCATTATTGATTAGTGATACCCATTCTCTTAGCAAAGCTTTTAGGAACTTAAGATTCAAGGGAGTTTGATAATTAGAAATGAAGTTTTCAATTGCTTTTTTGTACAAATTTGTTAACTGAACTGTTAAGCGATGAGATGCTGAATAGAGAGCTTTCCTGGGACGTCCTGGTTTCACTCACCAGGGTAACCAGTCATGCCTTATGTGTGGCTCACTGCTCCTTTTTGATTTAAATAATTCTTCCCCCACTTCTCTCATGGTCCTGCAAGGGGTGCCATATCATCTCATAGCTTGAAGTTGTAACATATAAACATCTATTAATTAGAGGGCTGTGTAGCCAGTTATACTTGACTAACCTTATCCATTCTCTTAAACAAATTAAACAGCTCTAATACTACCTCTGGCTTTTTGACTTTGTTTGGGTTTTTTAATAACTTCAGACTATGTAATAAGTCATGCTCCTTATGATTTAAAATGACAAAATTCTATTGTATCAGAATTTTTTCCTAGCATATTTGGAAATTAATTCAAATTTTCAAAGTGCATGAAAGGCAGTTATTGAATGAAGAGCTTTTCCTTTACTTTACCTGAGGGTTTAGGGGAAGACACTTAATCATATGAGGAGTGCTTTTTAAAATATCTTTCTCTAGGCTGGGAATTTTACCAACTTGATTAGAGAATGAGCTAAGAGGTCAAAATAACAGGTGTGATTCTTATAAAAGTTAGTTACTACTGGTCCCATGGCTATCACCAGTCACTGTCAAAATGTGTGCCCTTGCTTTAAAAAGCACCTGGCAGGTGTCTATGATTGTTCTTGTTTAATCTCAGCACAAGGAAAGCAAAATGAACTATTGCCAACATCACCACAACAAAAAGACCACAAGAGATCTGAACTAGAAACTAGGACATTAAAAAAAGAGTATATGCGGTGACCAAAAAAGAGGGGGTAAAGATGGAACCTTGGGAAAATATGCATTTTCTCTGACACACATGATAATAAGATTCTGTTTGTTTTTGTTTTGGTTGGTCGTTTAATATAGTGTATTACACTTTGCATAGATCGTAGCACATTAAAAAGCCTCATGGGATTTAATCCTGTTTCTCACGTGGCAGACTATCGACCTCCTATATCCTTTATAATCTCTCAAAGTGCCCTAGCATGGGCTAGACACACACTAATTGAATTTATGTTTACTGAGATACAGTTAATAGATGGCCACATAAAAGATTATGATCGGGCTTCCCTGGTGGCACAGTGGTTAAGAATCCACCTGCCAATGCAGGGGACACAGGTTCAAGCCCTGGTCTGGGAAGATCACACATGCTGCGGAGCAACTAAGCCCATGTGCCACAACTACTGAGCCTGTGCTGTAGAGCCCGCGAGCCACAACTACTGAAGCCCGCACGCCTAGAGCCCGTGCTCTAGGGAAGAGCCACCACAAGAGAAGCCACCGCAATGAGAAGCCTGCGCACCACAACGAAGAGTAACCCCCGCTCGTTGCAACGAGAGAAAGCCCGCATGCAGCAACGAAGACCCAATGCAGCCAAAAAAAACAAACAAATAAATAAATAAAAGATGATGGCCATCTGGGAAGGAAACCTATATACCATATTTCATTATTTGTAGCTTGCAAGAAAACATTCCTACTCCCTAAACAGCAATTTTAGGTGCTTCATTGTTGGTAGTAAGTGGAGAAAAACCTCATGAAGGGACAAATGCAAAGTATAGTCCTGCCTGGCCCCTGAAAATTCACCTACTAAACAAGTTGGCTTTCAAAATATGGGTTCTTCAATCTGCAATGTTTGGATACCTTTTCTTTGATATATTTGCTGGATATACCCCTTCAAGGAGCCTAGCCTTCTCCAAGTTATGTTATGCCTTGCTTTGTCTCTGTTTTCCCAATTCCAGTATCCTGTCTTAGGAGCTGCATCGTCCCCATAAGTGACTTTGTGGATAATAACTCATTTCCTCTTCCCTTCCTGTTGGGAGAATATGCTGACACCTACCCACAGGAATTTGTCCTTGCTATAGACCACACCTGGATGCCATAGTGAAAGTCTAAAACAAGTAAACATTCATATAGTTTCAAACATACAATAGCAGAGAGGTCTTCTCTTAGTGATTACAATTGTTTTAGAGACTCTTACCTGAGCAAAGGAAGAATCAAAGAGTGCAACTTTATGGACCAGGGGATCAGAAAAGATACAGAACACAGGACATTGACTTGAAGGACAGGTCCGGTGTGACCACATGTCCCGCATAGACAGGAGCATCTTCAGGATGATGTCTACAAGTGAAGGGAGGAAGAAGTGCCTCAACAGATAGCCAGTACAGTATGAAACAGATGAGCAGGTTCTGCAGACATTGGGATCTGCTTCACAAATGGCTCACAGCTGGCTCTCTGATGCCTGAGTTTGGATTACAGTTTGACTGGGCAGGATGTCTGGTAGGGTACTTACAGCCTAACAATGGGATGGTACAGGAATCCTTTCAGGATCATACATTCTCCTGATACAGAAATTTCAAAACAAAGTTCACCCCTTGACCTTAAACAAACTGCCTCTCAAATCCCCATTCCTCCGTAACATACACAAAAGTGCCCTTCACAGTTCTAGAGACCAGAGAGCAATCTTTTCTCTTTAGTTTTAACTGTATTATTGACTAAAGCAGGCTGGTCCTGACTCAGTTAACAGAACTCACCAAGCTCACCATGTTCAGGGCTTTATCTAGATCAGGAAAAGGGAATGTATGGGTAGCAGAGTTTAGACCCACATTCCTTTTCCATAGCGGAATTCTTATGTGAGTTCTGTGAGAAGTTGAGCGAAGTTGAGCTTACTTGATTTTAATTTTTAAAATTTTCTTAAATATGGGGTGTCATTTTTCTCTACTTAAGAAACTTCCTCTGGACTTCTACCCCACTCCATCCAGCACCACCTTGGTGAACTTTTGGTGACATAGTTCCTATATGGAAAAGGGTAGTAGTGTTTGTTACTCTTGTTAAGCTTTGATGTCTTAAGGGTCTTGGCATAAAAGAGAAAAACCTTGTCATTTGTTATTTTCTACTCCTTTTTCCCTCTCCTATTTGAGTGCTGTGTTTATTTTAAGGACAAGGACAAAAATCCTGAAAATGGAAAGCATATGCATAGAAGCAGGGCTTTGAAGTATCCTTCCTCTTAGAAGCTCAAAATCCAAGAAATTGAAAAGAAGGAGGAATAGCACAGAAGGGAAGGAAAACCACATACTTAGCAGGCATGTTCTAGGATTATATGGAGAGAGATTCTCTAACCTGCTACCCCAAGTCACCTTTTCTTCACATTTAAATAAGGTAAGCTTTCTGTAACATGCAGCTATTTCTTGGGACCATAACACAGTGCAAAGAACTCACACAGTCTTGGGCCCCACATACTTCCTTTTCTTAAGAACACTGATTAATCATCTAGAGAGTGCTCACCCCTCTGAAAAGCTTTTCCAGTACCCAGGGTTGCCCTTTCTCTCTCTTTTGTCCCACTGCCCACTGTACTTTGGACCTATGTGTCGATGGAGGCAGATTTACCTTGAAGCTAGTGAAGCCTGAGCTTCAGGGCCTCTCATTTGCACATGCCTTTCAGTGTCCTAGGAGTTGCCGGTTTTTGTAGAGAGTTCTGTGTGGGAAAGGAGGCTAGTTGCAATTAGGAAGCAACCCTATGTAAGCAAAGTGTGGTAAATTACCAAGGACATAACCCTGCAAGGGTCTAGTAACTTGTATTTTTCTCTTTTGTTCAAAATAATCACATTTGTACCTGGTTGTGCATTTTTAGTCTTTTATTTTTCTGAGAGGACTCCCAAATAATATAAGCTTCAGGCCCCACAAAACCTGGAGCCACTCCTGATACCTGCATAGTGAGGATGTTCTGTTGAGAACTGGAGAAACTTGACTGGAGAAACTTGAAGCTTGTTCTGAAGGGATACCCAGATTGCTTCCAGGATCAGTAATAGAAACCAACTCTTGGTGCCTTATGGATGAGAGCTTGGGACCCATTTCTTCTCCGTTTGCCTTGGCTTTATTATTCATATAACGGTAAAATAACTGCGTGCAGCCTCCCATTCACATACTTCCAGATCCAAAAGGCAGGAAACCTTGGTTGGGACAATCCAAGGATAGGCCTCTGATAGACTCGGCTTGAGACTGATGCGTCCAGGGATTTAGTTTCTGTGACAGGTAGCCCCCAACAGCCAAATGGAAAGGATAATGGAGATAAAGGATGTAGAGGGGCAGTGTGATGTTATCTATGAAAGCAAGTAAAACATGCTGGGAAGATACCTGCTAAATTATCTCTACTTTAATTGAGTTTCTTTACATGTGTGTCTCGTCCATAAAAATATGGGTTCTGTAAAAGGGATAACCTTTTTCATTTCTCTCATTATTCTCAATATCTTCTATAATGTTTTGTCCAAAGTGGTCTGGCTAAACTAATAAATCAGGAAATGAAGAGAAAAAAATCAAGGTAGCATCCTCCTGTAATAGAATTTAGCCATTACATTGTTAACAGAGCCTGAATTCTATACTAGACATCAGATACCAAACAATATTCATATTCCCTTAATGTGATTTCCCAATACATGGAAAATTTTAAAAATGGTCTTTCTAATGTGTCAGAGATACTTTATTTCAATATATGACCAATATGTGAATTGTTTTAGTTTTGTTAAGTTCCTCACAGGGTTCTAAGAAACATTATGGTTCCAAATAAAATACTTAATCCCTAGTAGTCATCATTATAGTAATGTATAACCAAGAATGTACACAGAATATTATTTTACTGGATGGCTGTGATGGCTGCCCAATGTTTTCCAGCTGTGCTTTGCATTGAATCCTCCCTAGGCATGGATTATTCTCAGGTCCTGTGCAGTCTCTGGAGGGGAATAATGTGGCCATTACATTCAATTAAAAAAAATTTTTTTTTTTTTTTTTTGCAATTGATCAAAGACGGTTTTTAATCAGCTAATCAGATTACTGAGGAAACAGCCTCTAATTATCTTTCTTGGAATTGTGGTGTTATCAAATGTTCATTAATATTATAACTAAAGACTCCTGAGTGTAGCATCTTAGAAATTACACATGCATAAGGTTCAGTAATCAAAATTCGACAAACTCTTAAAATTATGTTATTACTTTAGTCAAATTTTACCATTGTCTCCTGACTCTAAAAGGGATTTTTACCATGTAAAATCCCCAAGATATCCATTCAATTTACAGGTGTTCTCTTGGCCCAAATATATACTTCATTCACTTCTAGCATTTTGAAGGGTTAACCATGGTTACAGACAACCATTATTTTGTTGTTGTTCTTTCCATAGCAGAATCTTATTTTTTTTTTTAACTTGAGAAGAGGAAAAGGTACTTAAAACTATTTTTCTCTATTTCTAACAATTAGATTAGGAACTAAGTAACATACAGTGAAAGAATGATTACAAATATATTATTAATAACTAATGTTTATTAAGCATTTACTATGTGCCAGGTAATGTTCCATGTATGCCTTAGGTTAATCTCCCTGGGAAACAGATTTCTGTGTAGTTTTTTGGTGGGGCTGGGTGCTCTCAGGAGCAACACCTGTAAAGGAGAGACAAGCTGGACTGAGCAAAGGGAGAAGTTAAACTGTGATATAATTGAAACAGAGACTTTAGCTGATCCCACAAGAAGCTCTGGAGCTGGAATGGCTTTCTTGGGGACCCAGGTCATCATATATCAACCAGGCTGTCCAAAGAGGAAGGGGCATAATCTTGGGCAGGACAACTCCCTTCAGCTAAGGACAATTCACAGAAGGGTGCAGCTGAGAGGTGCAACACTCCCTGCACCTGGAGGAATGAAGGCACACTTCTTATCCACTATAATGTATTATCTTACTTCAGCAGTGTTAGGGTGATAGCTGTTTACCAGTTGGCTCAGAATAGGGGGCAGGCAGAGGCAGCCTTGATTTGTAGTCTGTCCATTTCCATGGTGTAAATACTCCCAGCATGGCCAATTTCAAGTTAACAAGTTGATAGGGAAGAGAGTTGAAGAGAGTTGAGAAGTGGGCACAGTCAGCTCACAGAAGTAGGAGCAGGCTCCAGAACATCCGCTTAATCATCAAGCCTTTGATAAAAATAATATTAATTCCATTTGTGAAATGGGAGAGCATATAAGAAACACATTGCTCAATTCTTCTATGTATACAGCTTGCAGACATCCCTGCAAAAGTATTAACTATAGAATTTTCCACAGTAGCATTTAGACCTGCCTACACCTATTCAGTTTCTTAAGTATATGTATTTGAGTAAAACCGTGCTTCTAAAATTTTCCAAGTAACATCTAAATACTGATTTGGTGAGTTACTATAGTTATTTCTTTAGGTTAAGTAAAAAGTTTAAATTAGACTCAGTGCTAAGGAAACTCTAGATGTAAAATTTATGTCAGGAAGTCCAGGCCGTTTTGCATTCCAAGTATGGTATTTAGAGGTTTCTGAATGTTTGAGACTAAAAGCAAATTAACAAATGCAGGTGATCACATTAAAAACTTTTATAAGAAGCTACTGAAGACGATCTGGATTGGTGAATCAAGATTTCCAGGGCCTGACTGAGAACACAAGATCAGTATCAGCTGTGTTCTGATTTTAGCCATAATAGGTTTAATGGGTCCTAGAAATATGTTTATTCTTTTGTACAGGATTATTTTTAAGAAGCTAAAATGAGTTTTTAGGGCAATGAAAATGTTCTTATGATACTATAATGGTAGATACGTGTCATTATACATGTGTCCAAGTTCACAAAATGTACAACTGGAAGAGTGAACCCAAACGTAAAGTATGGTCTTTGGGTGATAATGGTGTGTTAACGCAAGTTCATAAATAGTATTAATAGTAAATGTATGGCTGTGGTCATAGGTATTGATAATGGGAGAGTCTATGCGTGTGTGGGGGTAGGGAATATATGGGAGGTCTTTTACCTCAATTTTGCTGTGAACCTAAGAGTGTTCTATTCTAAAAAAATAAAGTCTTTAAAGAAATAAAAGCTAAGGTTATTTTATGAACATTGTGGAACAACTACAATGTAGTATAAAGAGCCTACGTTTTATAGAAAGAGAGATTCAGGTTGGAATTATAACTGCAAGTCCTTGGGCAAATGCTCAAATTGTCTGATTCCCAGTTTTCTGTATAAGAGAAAGTAATATGTCTCTTGCAGGTTGTTGACAAGTTTAAATGGGGCAGCCAATTGCTTGCCATACAAGTGCACAGTAAATTATAGCAGATATAATTAATGTCAGAAGCTGAGCATTTGGAACTGAATATGGAGTTTTCAGTAGACCAAAATAATTGTTGTATGTTTCTTAGAATTTCCGTTAAAATTGGGATAAATTATTTTCATTTGTAAGTAGAGGTATTAGTAGACTCAGGGAGTATATATGGGCTTCTTCCCTATAGAAGGAAAGAATGAATTTTGAGGTGTTTAACATGCAACTCATTAAAATTCTAAGCAGTGGTCCACAAATGGAACACAAACAATGAATGGAAGCCAGTACAAATAAGAAATGTCCCAGAAAAAAAATCAGGTGGCTGGGATAAAGTATTTGAATTATCCTGCTTATGGACAACATATAGGAAAACTATTTTAATTGGTTTCAAAGCAAACACTCAAATTATAATAGAATGACAAGCTTAACCATTTCTCACTTGCTTTCCTGAAACTAACCTCCTTCCTATTTAAAGTAATCCACCCCCAATATTGTGTTTCATGTGAAACCCCAATCTGCAGATAGACTCCATTCACTGGAAGAACTCATTAACCGAACAATTCAAAGAGCAGCTTTGCTTTTGTACCAGGCCTGATATTGACAGATGCTAACCTTACCAGCAAGACTCCTCTTTTGTATACTTCAGATGGGGAAGGAGGTTTTCTTTCCTTTTTTGTAGCTCCTGAGAGGATTGACAGGAGACACTGGAAGTCTCATTTCTCTTACCCTTCAGCATGGCTTTAGGATACTTGTAAGTGGTACAAAAAAAAGTAGACTTTACTGTCTTTTTCTTTTCTTTCTCCAGTTTTACTTTGTTTTGACTTGTATCTTACTCATATTTTATATCTTCACAAAGGCCATGGGCCATTTTTAATAGGCCTGTAGAGAAATGTTATTTAACTTTCTTATATTGGCATGTTTCCATGCAAACTGTGACTAATATTGCTTCCATTGTTATTTGACAAAAGAATAAAAGAATTTTTCACTCACAATGAAAAATGCTGGCAGCTACTAGGTAAGTAAAGGATATACTCTTTGCCTTTCTATGCTTTCTAAGATTCTTGATACGTAATAGAAAATTAAAAACACAATATCCAGTAATATGTAATATTGTATTGTCCCTGTGAAAATAAAGTAAAATAGTGTCTTGCTATTTTTACAAGAACCAATAAGATTGAAGTGTCAGAATTTATGACTATCTTTAGAAAAATTCCAAATGGAAGAAATATTCTGGTGGAATTTAAAGAATTAAACGTTCAAGGATCATTTTTTCACACGTTCTAATTTGTGTGTTAATCAACCAAAACAAGTGTTAGAAGGAATAGTAATGAATAAATATAATTTCCATATGAGATCAGTTCTTTTAGTGATTGGTGCTCTGGGGACTTGGTACATATCTATATGTTTTTACACTGATGGACATATTTTCAGAACTAAAAAGTGTTTGGACAGTAAAACTTTTATTTTTAATTTTTTGAGCTACTTGTGTGTTCGTATGTACTGAAAGGAAATTTCTAAACCAAATATCTAGTGATTCATTCAACATGGACCATATATAGATGATGATCTAATTGACATATTAGTAACATTTTGGGGCCAATTCCTAATTCCTCCAGGGTTGACAAGAAGAGTATTATATAACTGAGAGGGTGTGAACCCTGAGGCTGTTGTTCTCCACCTGGTTGGGAATGTATACATCTCTAACAACTAGTCTACCAAGTTTAGGAATGGAAAAGTCAAGTAAATAAAGGAGACAGTAATGACTAACAGCGAACCTGTGATGTTTGCTTGGATACTAGCAATCATAGTTTTAAATCTTGTTGATTCCTTCTCAGACTAAAACAATGGTATCTTTTATTTATTTATTTTTTTAAAGAACTTATGGGCTGTGTCATTTGTAGTTCATGATTAATGCAGTCAGGGATTAAAAATATTTTTTACATTCGAACTACAGCTGAGCCCAAGTGTTTTTCTTTGTTGAACAGAGGCATCATGTCTAATGTTAGCGATCACACTAGCAAGTCCTTCTGTTTTCACCTGTAAATAATTACAGACACAAGCAGTTTCATATGGCAGGTTAGATGAATAATTAATTGCTTATCAAATAAACTGCTAGGAGTGATGAACAGTGATCAGTGTAATTGATCCAATCATGATATGCATTCTGTTAAAGCTTCATGGTTAAGGGCCCTTTGGATTCTGAGTCAGATAAACCCAAGTTGAAGTCTTGGCTCCTACCCTTATCCTTTCTAAGCCTAAAATTCCTCTTTATCTGTAAAATGGGTACATATTAACTCATGGGGTTATTGTGGAGAGTAAATGAAGTCATGAATGTGAAGTGTTTAGCAGTGGTTGACATAGGATAGGGGTGCAATACAGGACATATTTATAATGGCTACTAAGAAACATTATCCTGTAAGACCCTATGACATTAGTTAAACGTAGATATCTGATCTTTTCCACTCACAAGAAAAGCTTTGAAATAACCCAAAGCTTTGACTGGATTGAAGTTTATCTTCCTGCGTCAATGTGCATGTTTTATTTCCTCCCTCTTTCTCTCTTTACTTGTGTACATGATAGGATGAGGAGGGGTCGTGATTGATTTTAGACCTAGAAAATATATTACTGATAAATGTATGAATTCTTTCTTTGCTTAGGATACATCTAACTTTCTATGTCAGAAGAGAAATAAAAGATATGTATTTGTACAAATAACTGAATCCATCAAGTAATTCCAGAGGCAAGATATTTTTCCCTTCATTTTGAGAGGACTGTTACCTTCAGGAAGTTTTACAACTGTGTCTGAATAGAAAAAAAAAAAAAGTATTAATTCAGGAACTCTGAAGGAAGAGCTAGAACTCTGAAGGAAGGGCTTTATGGCTGGTGACAGAGTCCAGTATTTTATCCCTGCCTGGTTTCAGCTGGCTCTCATTATGTGAACAAAGTGCAAGCTTTTAGATTGGATCCAAAGTTCCTGTTTTGCGTGAACCAGATGTTTTGCCTTTTCCTCCCTTGTCATTTACGTATGAACTTCTACTTTACTTATACCTTCAAAAGCCATTAGCCTTTTTAATTTCACTGTCTTCCTTACTGGATTTTTAAAGTAGTTTAGCATACATCAACAAATATTGCACTATATTCGTACAATTTTCTTCAAATAACTAAATAGAGAAGTATAAAAATTGCCAATCCAGTTTAGTTCAATGTCTCATCAAATCTGTTGGTTCATCCTAGGCCAATACCAATGTCAGTTGAATGTCATGTAATTACTAAGCAACTTGGTATCATCACAAACAAGAGAACACAGACACTCATATGCCCACTTTTTCTAAAGTTTTGTCATCAGATTTTTTTTGATGTTGTCTAAAGAAATGCAGTTGTAAAGGTTTTGGCTTGAAAAGCTTATATTATGCTCAGCTAAATAAATTGTCATGGAACTGATAAAATTGTGGGAGGGGGATTGTCTAGAGAAGATAAAATAAATCACTGTTTTACATCAGATTTGATTTAATAATCTTTGCTGCATATTTTGTCTTATGTTCTCTGACTTAAAAAGTCTAAACCTTCTTTCTCATTTAAAAAGCAAATATCTGCCTCATACACATCTCACAGAAAAAGGAAAGATGTATGAGGGTGCTTCAGTCCCTTGAAGACACTGCAAAGTTGTAATTTTTAGTAAATGATCTGAGGCCATAACATGTTACAGAAGGTAAACATCTACATGCCAATTTGTAGAGACAGAACAAATCTATTTGCCTTGTTTGATGTATTCATTATTTTTACAGGACTCTAGGGAAAATCCTGTCCCCTGAGGTACTCCTTTCCCACTGTAGAATTACATAATTTAAAAATGCTGCTGTTGTTTAAATAGCTTGTGTTTAAGTAGTTTGGGATTGAAACCAACTGATCAAATTCACAGTCACGCAACATTTCTGCCCCATCTCCTAACTTTCCTCTTTTTGTTGAAGAGAGAAAATAGCATGCCTTTCAGATATGTCCTGGTCAGATTTGATTCCCCCAGATGAATTTGCAGCTTTATTATGAGATAAAATTCACTTTTGCTACGAGCAGCCTCCTTTATCTTAGCTGCTCCTACGATGTTCATGATCTAGTTGAGGGAAATGCAACATTTAAATGTGGACAGTTGCTAAATTCTCTTACCAGGAGTGAAAATAATGGGATGGAAACGATTGATCTGGAGAGGTTTCTTGATTGAAGAGAATTTGAATCAGAATGCTGTGCTTGGAAGCCATCCTTCCAAAAAGAAGAGATTTGGTAAATGCTAATACTGCCCTTTTTAGAGTTCTACATAAATAACCAGGATGTTCCTGGTGTTGTAGCATGTGATAAGAATGATATTGGCCTCTAACTAGCTTTTCCATCCATTCTGCCTGACATCCTGATGTTGTGTATTTTTCTCCTAAAAGTACAGCTCTATCATGACTTCCTCTTTGCAGAAATCTGTAATGGTTATGGCATGATTCTAAATTAAGTATTATAATATTCCTCACTTCCTCATCAGTGCCCTTCATAATATGGTAACCAGTCACCTCTCCATTCTTTCTTCACTTTGCTTCTACTATTACTGTGTGTGCAAAGAAATTGACTACTGTATTCTAAACATAGCCCTCATTTCCCCCATCTCAGAATACCTCCAAAGCCCTCTTTTCTGTGTCTACCTACTGTTCAAGATGTTTTTCAAATGCCATCTTCACCTTACATGTTTTCTGGTTCCTTCAGACCAATGTGATCTTTCCCTCATTTAGCTTTTTATTTCTCTCATGACATTGGTCATAGGAATCTTGAGTCAGAATTTTGTATTTTCTAGTGAGATTCCTTCTCCTGAACTGTTTATTTAACTCTTAAAATTGGGATTCCTTCTCTCTTTCTTATACACACACACACACATATATATATATTTACTTATTTATCTCAGTGGTTAGTACACAGTTACACATAATTGTTCAATAGCTCTATCATGATTACATTGTAAGGGGGAGGCTGCCATGGCCATCTAGTACTGTGTTTATGGAACGGTTGGCTTCAAAGCATGCAAAGGATTTTTGATGTGTTAAAATAGGCTGAATTATTGATGCCACATAACATGGGAGCAGACAAGTTTCTTTTCATTGTTTGTCCAGAAAGCGCTAAGTCATGACCCTTTACTGGATCTCCTTCACCTTATCAGTGATATACTCTATTGCTTCCATTGAGCAAGATTTTAACTTTCTTTAAAGCAAAGCATGGACATTTTCAGACTTAAATTACATCATGTAACAGGACACAGGAGATACTTGATATCCATTTGAGTGAGGTTTTAATGGGTAAAGTAAACCTTTTTTTGCAATGGGGAATACCTTAATAAACTCACACACTTGGTTCAACATACAGAGCTCTATGATGGGAAACTTGAGTATGGTCTTTAAAAGGTTTCAGGTTCATTTTATAAAATTATCAATGGTCTTCACTTAGGCTGGAATGTCACTAAAAGAAATCTTAGTTAACTCTAAACACAAGCCTAGATAATGTTAGAGGTTATTGAGTTCTTTCATTCCAGACTGTTCAGAGTGTATAGTCTTGTGCTAAAGTTTACTCTCTTAGAAAACTCTTCCACTTAGACATGACCCCTTCTATAGTACATGTCCACACATACTTTACCATATAATCATGGTGAACAGAATCACAGACAAGCAAGTAATTTTAGCACTACTGCTTTTTTTTTTTAACATCTTTATTGGAGTATAATTGCTTTACAGTGGTGTGTTAGTTTCTGCTTTATAACAAAGTAAATCAGTTATACATATACATATGTCCCCATATCTCTTCCCTCTTGCATCTCGCTCCCTCCCACCCTCCCTATCTCACCCCTCTAGGTGGTCACAAACCACCGAGCTGATCTCCCTGTGCTATGCGGCTGCTTCCCACTAGCTATCTGTTTTACGTTTGGTAGTGTATATATGTCCATGCCACTTTGTCACAGCTTACCCTTCCCCCGGCCCATATCCTTAAGTCCATTCTCTAGTAGGTCTGTGTCTTTATTCCCATCTTACCCCAAGGTTCTTCATGACCTTTTTTTTTTTTTTTGCTTAGATTCCATATATATGTGTTAGCATACGGTATTTTTCTCTTTCAGACTTACTTCACTTTGTATGACAGACTCTGGGTCCATCGACCTCACTACAAATAACTCAATTTCATTTCTTTTTATGGCTGAGTAATATTCCATTGTATATATGTGTCACATCTTTATCCATTCATCTGTTGATAGACCTTTAGGTTGCTTCCATGTCCTGGCTATTGTAAATAGAGCTGCAATGAACATATTGGTACATGACTCTTTTTGAATTATGGTTTGCTCAAGGTATATGCCCAGTAGTGGGATTGCTGGGTTGTATGGTGGTTCTATTTGTAGTTTTTTATGGAACCTCCATACTGTTCTCCATAGTGGCTGTATCAATTTACATTCCCACCAACAGTGCAAGAGTGTTCCCTTTTCTCCACACCCTCTCCAGCATTTATTGTTTCCAGATTTTTTGATGATGGCCATTCTGACTGGTGTGAGATGATATCTCGTTGTAGTTTTGATTTGCATTTCTCTAATGATTAATGATGTTGAGCATTCTTTCATGTGTTTGTCGGCAATCTGTGTATCTTCTTTGGAGAAATGTCTATTTAGGTCTTCTGCCCATTTTTGGATTGGGTGGTTTGTTTTTTTGTTATTGAGCTGCATGAGCTGCTTGTAAATTTTGGAGATTAATCCTTTGTCGGTTGCTTCATTTGCAAATATTTTCTCCCATTCTGAGGGTTGTCTTTTGGTCTTGTTTATGGTTTCCTTTGCTGTGCAGAAGCTTTGAAGTTTCATTAGGTCCCATTTGTTTATTTTTGTTTTTATTTCCATTTCTCTAGGAGGTGGATCAAAAAGGATCTTGCTGTGATTTATGTCATAGGGTGTTCTGTCTATGTTTTCCTCTAAGAGTTTGATAGTTTCTGGCCTTACATTTATGTCTTTAATCTATTTTGAGCTTATTTTTGTATATGGTGTTAGGTAGTGTTCTAATCTCATACTTTTACATGTACCTGTCCAGTTTTTCCAGCACCAATTATTGAAGAGGCTGTCTTTTCTCCACTGTATATTCTTGCCTCCTTTATCAAAGATAAGGTGACCATATGTACGTGTTTTTATCTCTGGGCTTTCTATCTCGTTCCATTGATCTATATTTCTGTTTTTGTGCCAGTACCATACTGTCTTGGTTACTGTAGCTTTGTAGTATAGTCTGAAGTCAGGGAGCCTGATTCCTCCAGCTCCATTTTTCGTTCTCAAGATTGCTTTGGCTGTTTGGGGTCTTTTGTGTTTCCATACAAATTGTGCAATTTTTTGTTCTAGTTCTGTGAAAAATGCCATTGGTAGTTTGATAGGTGTTGCATTTCACCTGTAGATTGCTTTGGGTAGTAGAGTCATTTTCACAATGTTGTTTCTTCCAATCCAAGACACAGATGTCTCTCCATCTGTTTGTATCATATTTAATTTCTTTCATCAGTGTCTTAAAGTTTTCTGCATACAGGTCTTTTGTCTCCTTAGGTAGCTTTATTCCTAGCTATTTTATTCTTTTTTGTTGCAGTGGTAAATAGTAGTGTTTCCTTAATTTCTCTTTCAGATTTTTCATCATTAGTGTATAGGACTCTACCAGAATACTAGTAGAGCTAATCAATGAATTTAATAAAGTAGCAGGATACAAAACTAATGCACAGAAATCTCTTACATTCCTGTACACTAATGATGAAAAATCTGAAAGTGAAATTAAGAAAACACTCCCATTTACCGTTGCAACAAAAAGAATAAAATATCTAGGAATAAACCTACCTAAGGAGACAAAAGACCTGTATGCCGAAAATTATAAGACACTGATGAAAGAAATTAAATATGATACAAACAGATGGAGAGATATACCATGTTCTTGGATTGGAAGAATCAACATTGTGAAAGTGACTCTACTACCCAAAGCAATCTACAGATTCAGTGCAATCCCTATCAAGCTACCACTGGCATTTTTCGCAGAACTAGAACAAAAAATTGCACAATTTGTATGGAAACACAAAAGACCCCGAACAGCCAAAGCAATCTTGAGAACGAAAAATGGAGCTGGAGGAATCAGGCTCCCTGACTTCAGACTATACTACAAAGCTACTGTAATCAATACAGTATGGTACTAGCACTACTGCTTCTGTACAAGATTTCTTTAAGTTGTGCTGATTTAGGATGATGCAACCCATGTTCCTTATCAGGGCAGTGAAAATTGGATTTGACAACCACGTAGTTCAGCAACCACTCAAAGTTACAGCAAGCAGTGTATTTTAGGCCTACATCCTATGATTATCTGCTTAGTATGTTCAAAGCAGTTTGTAATACTAATATTGTAACCAGTTTGACAAAATGTAGAGAGTGGCAGCTCTGTAGAAGATGAGCATCATAGTCTTCTTTCTTTAAACCTCCTCTCACATCCCGTGGCTATTTATAGATTTCTCTTCCTTTAGCAGAGAAATGGGATATCCAGAAAAGTTAAAGATTTAAGTTCATGTTTGTAGTTGTATTATGCTTCATTTGGAATTTAGTGCTCAGACAGACACTTGGAGGTGAGAAGCACTGTGCTAGATCTCAGAGGTTGATGTTAAGATGATCTTGTGGTTGCCCGGTTTGGATGAGGCTGGTTGGTTTTTGTTTTTTTTC
>NW_006771143.1:1278913-1285157 GCF_000442215.2 Lipotes vexillifer
TTTTTTTTTTTTTTTTTTTTTTTTTTTTTTTTTTTTTTTTTTGCGGGGTCTGTAGGTGCCTCATAAGAAAATACAAAGCAAAACAAAAAATTACATTTTCCAGTCTCTTTTTCAGACAAGTGATGCCAACACAATTCTGTTGAATGGGATGCTGGCAGAAGCATAATGTAGCAGCTTCTAGGAATTTCCTTTAAAGACTGTAGACGTGTGCTTTCTATTTCTTCTTCTCTTCTGCCTTCATCTTATTCTTGGAATTTTATGTGGTAGCCAGAATTCTAGTTAGGACCATGGAAAAAGAGTTTATTTCCAGGGATGACCATGAAGAAAACTGGAAACAATCTGGGTTCTTAGGACTTTTTGAGCAGAGCTTTCTTTACAGGTCTAAGCAGCTCTATTCGGACTTTTATGTGCAAGAGAAATAACCTGTGTTGTTTATGCCCCTGTTATTTTTGGTCTCTGTTACCTTTAGTCATACTGAGGTCCCATAGAACAGTATGGCACTTAGTAGAGAACTAATAATGAATCACAGAATAGAGAAACTTAAAGGTGGAAAGGATGTTAGACTTTGTCTATCTGGTTTATTGTTGTATTCCCAGCGCCTAGAACAGTGCCTGGAGCAGTCAGTATAAAGATATTGAATGAATGAATTTCTGAACAGTCTGCAAACAATAATATTTTTCTCCCCCTCATTCAAGAGTTCTACTTCTTATTTCTATTTCACATCTTACTTCCCTGGCCAAATATCTAAGACAGTGTATTTCGGTTTTCACTTTCTTGTTTACAAAATGGGATTTTTAGCATATTCACATTTTGAGGAGTGTTGATACTTGAGCTGAATGTTTCCTAAATGCTGTTTTTCTGTAATTTTTACAAGATTGTTTTAGATTTTTTAAGTTCAGAGTTTACTAAAACCCTGGGATGATCAATACTTCATCTTAGTTGTATCCATTTCTGTGTTGAAAATTTTCCATCCTTATAGACCCTGGCCCCATATATACTTTATATATTTAGGGAAGCAAATTGTTCTTGAATCAATAAGAATCAGTTCTGATCGACTCACATATTATTTATTATTCATAGCCTGAAAAATCTTTAAATAGAAAAGGCAATTGAAAAACATTTTGACACAGAGATTAACAAAGAAAATTATTCAGAGAGACTGATGGTTTTCTTGGAAAATTGCCTTTAATGCAGATACAAGAAATCCAAGCAAAACAGTGACTTTCCAAAGAAATAATTCATCAGTGAAATCATCTCTATGGTTCATTAATTAATATTATGGTTAATTAATATTAATTAAGATCATTTAATGTAATTAATTTAATGATTTGTTACAAGATGGTAATAAGACCAATTGAAATATTTAAAGAGGTTTTATTTGCTTGTTTTAATTATATTGAGACTTAATATCCCTAGAGGTATAGAGCAGAGTTAGTCACAGCTTCCCAATTATGAGAATTTAAAGAAGCCATGATCAAGATTATCTCTTAATATAATTATTAATTATGTATATATTTTTGGTGCATTATACCTCAAATTAATTTTGTGCTCCTTTATAGATTAGTTTATATAATGTATAAAAATTGCAAAGTGGAAAACCATTACAATAATTTCTGAAACTGACTTATAATGTTTTAAAATGTTGATTTTATCACATTTTAGAATGTGTATCCCTTCCCTTATATACCCTAGTACATGATTTATTCATGAATTTTTATTACTAACTTATTAGGAGTGGCATCAGAGAGTGAGAGCTTCTGTTACCTAAGAGTTATCAGATAGAATGGTTTAAGATGGATTTCTCTAAAACAGGATTCTTTATACTATTTCCATAAATTTAATGTATTATCATTTATCTTGTCCATATATTATGTAGGTTCATTTAGTACCTTACTACATATTGTAGCTAACTCTCCTGAAAGATGTGCTCCCACCAGTATTATTTATAATCAGGTATTTTGTTGCTAGAGTATTGAGATGTTTCTATAGCTGTGAGAGAGAAATCGTGTTTAAAAAATTTACACCAAAATATGTCACAGCCCTGACCCTCTCACTGTCCAATCATAGGAGAGCCTTGGCAAAAAGTTTAGTTAGATTTCTGTAATATTAAAGAAGTGTTGTCTAGTCAGTTAGTTTTTATCTGCTGTTAATCTGCAACACAGATGCCTGAATTCTCAGCCCATTCCAAACTACAGCCTGCCTGTCTGCTGTTTGATTCTTATCAAAAAGTGGATTGAATGAAACAGTGTGAATGGGAAATAATTTTTAGGACACATAGTCCATTCATTCCTTTAGCCAGTCTGCTTTTTAACCTGAATTTTAATCTGCTTTTTAGTCTGAATCCAAAATGGACTTCCACAAGCTGTTTACTTGGATTCCATTGTTTTGGGGGCCCCACTTACTTCTTCTCACCAGACCCCAAAGAACTGTCTCCATTGAGTATTCTCCCTTCAGGGTCTGTTCAGGGTTCCTGATGTTGCAATTAATTCTGTTAAAGATATTATCATAAACTTTACACCCATGTATCAAGGGCCCTTTGGATGATGAAAGCGTTTCAGGTGGCATAATCTCAACTTGACCACTATTTTTCCTGAATTTACTTTAACTTCCAACCCTGCTGATCTTCCTATGTTCCCTTTCCCAATAATTAGAGTGACTGTACAACTTGCCACATCAGTCAATCATTAATCTTTACCATTCTACCTACAAGGTATCTCTAAAATCCATCCAGCTTTCACAAGCCTCACTGCCATGACTTAGTATTGCTAATAATCTTCCTTTTGCCCCAGGCTCCAGTATGGCTCACCAAGGCATCGTTACTGATGCTGTCTTTATTTAACATTTTGATATTTTGTTCATCATGGATTTTTTAAAAATTATTTTTGGTTTAAAAATATTAAAAAATAGATTTTCATTTTAAAACAAACACTAATATTTTAATATCAATTTTATAAATAATATTTAATATTTCATTATATGTTATTTATCTTGGTTCTGGAGTTTGGGGTTAAATTTTGCACCTGAGGCAAGTACCTCACTCACTTTAGTCCCAGCAATGTTCCCCAGACCCCCATTTCTTGGCTTTGTTAGTTTTCATTTTTACCTGAGTCAGGAACAAAATATCTACAGAGGATTAGAGGATGGGAGGCAGGGAGAGCAGAGAGGGATCAGGACTTTGCCTTCCAGCCTAAAGCTGTTACAAGGGCGGCAGGGAAGAAGACTTAATACCAAGTCAGATTTAAAATTTTAATAATTGCCTTGGACTGGTCACTCAATTTCTGGATTAAGATTACATTTGCAGTTTAACGTAACCAAAGGCTGAATTACCTAGGAGTTAATGCCCACTATTGTTTCATCTAAAGCCAAGTAAACTCTCCTCCTTCAACTAAGTAAAGGGAAATATTGAGACAAGAAAAATACCTATGTTCTTCGTTACCTCACAAGCCAGGCTTGTTTTACATATTGGCCATGTCATTTATTGAATTGCCGTCTCTTTCTCCTAAGAAGATTTACTTTTAAAATCTAGAATGGTGCCTGACTCATGGTAGAAGCTTAATATTTGGCATTTGTTTATTCATTTATTCAATAAATATTTATAAGAATCAACTATGAGCCATCCATTTTTCCATCTGCTAGGAATAGAGAGTGAACAAAGCCAGCAAACCCCAGAGAGACATTCCTGTATTCTTAGGAAGGGCGAGGTTATAATCCTATGGCACCTGATGACATAACAGTCACCATACTTTTTGTAACGACCTCTTTCAGCTGTGTCTTCCATAAGTTCCATGAAGGCAGAAAATGGATCTGTCTTGGTCACTACCCTATCTCTAGTACCTAATAAATAGCTTGGCACATTGAATGTGCACGGTGAAGATTTAAATTTATAAGTCAACCACAGTTCTCAGTGTTTTCTCTATGAAGATGTACCCGAGTAATTTCTTTTATATATGCATATCAGAGTCCATCTTGTTTGTTCTGAGGAACTGTTTTGTGAATTTTGTTGGTTGCCTACTCTGAATCCATTATACCTTTGTTTCCTTTTGATAAAACCCTGATTTTGTTCAGGAATCCACCTTCCCTTATGTAGCTCCTTAGATTTAAGGGAAGCTCCTGTTACGAGGAATTTGACCTAATTAGTTCTAATGAAAGTATTTATTCCCTCCCCACCCCAGCCCCAGTTTTATTGAGGTATAATGCTAATGAAAGTATTTCTAATCTTCTTGGCTATGATTGGTTTAGGTATGGCCATGCAATTTAGGTCAATTTTATCTGAGATGTTTTCCAAGGGCTTCTGGGGGAATTTTCCTATATGAGAACCTTATCAGTGGTTCTCAGCTGTTGGCAGTTTTGCCTCCCAGGGGACATTTGGCAGTGTCTGGAGATTTTTTTTTTTTTGCGATACGCGGGCCTCTCACTGTTGTGGCCTCTCCCGTTGCGGAGCACAGGCTTCAGACACGCAGGCTCAGTGGCCATGGCTCACGGGCCTAGCCGCTTCGTGGCATGTGAGATCTTCCCGGACCGGGGTACGAACCCGTGTCCCCTGCATCGGTAAGCGGACTCTCAACCATTGCACCACCAGGGAAACCCTGGAGACATTTTTGATTGTCATAACTTGGGGGATGCTACTGGCATCTAGTGGGTAGAGGCCAAGGATGATACTAAGCATCCTACAAGGCTCAGGACAGCACAGTAAAGAATTATTTGGCCCAAATGTCATTAGTGTCAGTAGTGTCGAGGTGGAGAAACCCTGATCCACCATATACAGGGAAACATGTAGCTTGATGGTTTCCTACCACCAGACAGCCATGGGAAGACTAGCTTTAGGATGAAGCCCAATACCATAGATGTTAGAAAGGAGAGAAGGACATGGGTTCTTGATTACATCTCCATGTAGTTGTATCAACTACTCTTAAAGCTGATCTTGGCTTTGGACTTTCAGTCATCTGAGCCAATGTACTTCCTAATTGTTTATGCCAATTTGAGCTGGATTAGTTTTTCATAGCCATTAAAATCATCCTAACTTATATAAACTGGTACACACTTCTTTAATAGACAATGGTAATTCAGTTGCTGATTCCACTTTGCTTTGGTTTTCAACCAGAATATTGTTCCAAGCTTAATAACCATAGGATTTTCTTTCACCTGCATTTTCTGTATGGTCTTTTACTTTAGTTTGATTAATATATTTTTGTACTGAAAATGTGTAGTACATATTTTTTAAAAGTCTCTGTCAATTTTATTGAATTATATAGGTGAGATAATACATAATAAGGTACTAAAGAGATAATTGTTGAATTAAGAATAAATGTATGCCAAACTATGTGTTTTTTCAATTTTAATATGACATATTTAGTTGGTTTTTATGGTCTTTGAAAATTGTATAGCAGTACTTGAAATAGAGACAACATGGGAGTCAAAACTCTATCTGTAAGCAGTGTTTTAAGAGATTGAAACCTATATATAGATTAGCCTCCTTTCTTTTTCTTTTTTATTCTTTTCTCACAAATGGCATGTCTGGCCATTCTCTTCTTGGGCAAAAACAGATATGTAGAATTATGTCAGTTTTCTTATATCATAAATGTAAAATAGATCTTTAAATATTTGCTGAATAGTTGAATCAACATTTCAGGAATTTGAGCTCTTAACCCTCATTTAGCAATTTTATATTCTCTAATTATCTTCAGATTCATTGAAACAGTTTTGTTTCTCCCACTATATCTCTAAAATAAGAATAATTATAGAGATCTACAAAAATATGAGAATTAATAGGCACAAACAACTCTATAACATTTTACGAAGCTGAAAAGCTTAATAATACTTTATAAGAGATAAATGATAACTGGGCAAAGTTTTTGAGAAACATAGCTACAATTTACTAAAGTCTCATTAAAAAAATCTAAGGTATCACCTTGAATAATATGTAGTTAGTTAACTTATAGTTAAATTTATTTTGCGCTGCCTATAAATTTGTAATAGCAGGAGAAACTACCACATTTCTTCTTTGTTCATTGTGTCAAATCACTTGTTATTCTATACATAATCTGTATGTATTTTATACATAATCTGAAAGTTACTGTTGTGTATAAGTAACATAGCATTAGAAGGTTTTAGTTAATCTCTTTTTCACAGTTTCCTTTTTCTAGCTAATTCTCAGGTTCAAAGAAGTACCTAACCTTTTAAAATAGGACAGATTGAGCTATCAAAACAATTAGGGCCCAGTTGCAGAATGAGGGAAAGAAGATCG
>NW_006771143.1:1285167-1323135 GCF_000442215.2 Lipotes vexillifer
TTTGGATATTCGTATGTCACTTGTGCACTGCAGGGATAAAACGGGTTCTTTTGGCACGTTGCCCTGTGTAGAAGAAAGCAGAGCATGGGAGGGAGAGAATTCCAGAGCCTTAGGACCCTGACCTAGGGACTTTCTCTTCAGTTCCTAGACCATCAATCCTGAGATCTGCCAATTGTGGTGAGTCAGTGGTGGGGGAGGAAGTGATGGGGTTAGAGTGTCAAAAGGCTTCTTGGCAGGGTAAGTACTGGAGCCTTGAAGTTGAAGGTAACAGTTTTAAATACTTTCAAAGTTGTTGCAAATGTCAGGAGCCAATGATTTGTGAGCTCTGTCCTTGCTTATGCTTCACCCCTCTAACCTTTGTCCAGGGCTGGCCTGCACAAGTAGTGTAAGCAGCTGCTAGTGAAGTGTGATTTGAAGGGCATCAAGAGGCCCTCTTGGCCCTAATTATTTTCCCCTGGGTCTGTCATAACTTCCCCATTACCTAGCATAGCATCTGGCTCAATAAATCTTAGATGGATGGATAGATGGATGGGTGGATGGATGGACAGATGGGTGGATAGATGAATGGATAAATGAATGAATTTATTCAGCACATATATGTTTAGTAGTTACTGCGTGCCAGGTACTATGCAAAACCCAGAAGATCTAACATTAAATATGATCAATATGTTTCTACTTTTCATAACGCCAAAAGTCTAGTTAGAAAGAAGGTAAAATAAATACAACAATTATAAGTGAGGGTTCTGAAAGTTTAGAAGGAAATAAACAGGGTGCTAAGGGAAATGGACATTAGAAGGCATTTCTGATGTGAAAAATAACCCTATTTGAAATGCGAAGATATTGGCAGGAAGGACTGTTGTAACTCATTGCCCCTGGTTAGGTGCTTAGAGAGTTTGCCCACAAAAGAGTAAAAGTAGAGCACTAAGAGCATCAGGAACTCTTGATGGAGGGAAACCATTTCAAGGAAGGAAAAACTAAGTGCCCAGATTGCTGTCCATGCAGCACTGAGCTGAGTGGAGACTGGAACAGGGAGAGCTTTAGCAGACCAGGACAGAGCCTTTGAGCCAGTGCTCAGGTCAGGGGACTGAGAAACCTGGAGGAGGGTGTCCAGAACCAATTGGCCAGAGTCCCACTGGGATGCTGCATCCTGGGAATCCAAGCTGAACAGATGAGCTGCAGTAACAAAATCTGAATTCAAAAAATGGTGAGAACTCCATGAGAGAGTGCTTTTTGGATGGAAAGGTGAGACAGTTTATCAATGAGAGATAAAAGAATTCTTTTGGGGGCCACTGGTTTTCTCTTAACAGTTAAGAGAAAAACCTGAGGCTATTGAAAGAAACTATTCTTTTGCTCCAGGTTAGAATCTTTCTTACCACTTCTAAAGCCATTTAATCTTCTTTTTATCAGCTGCCTTTGGATTAATTAGAGAGAGGAGCTGCATGAATTATTTTAAAATGAGCTTTATCTATGATCATAATTACTTTATCTTTCCCAATTTGAGGAGCAACTACCTGTAGTAGAATAATAAGTGAATGAATGAATAAATGAATGTTGAATGGATGAAGGAATGAATGATGGAGTAAGATTTATTATTCTGCTGTCCATGACAATAGCACAATGTGTGCTCTTGTCAAATCTTTCCCACATTCATCTGACACTGTGCTCCTGGGAAAATACAAAAAATAATCTTACTTCAGATTTCTGATTTTTATACAAAGTGCTATAAGTTTTATGTTTTTATGTGATTAGCCAGGCTTCTAGAGCTCCGCTATGTATTCCCGAAGCACATAAGCACAGACTGACATATAAAAGATGAAAGTTCAGCTTTGGGGGTAAGCCTTAAACTAAATTTGCACTGCTTCCTGGTGTCTACTTCAAAATTCCAAAGATAAGAGTCCCTTTATTTGCAGTCCATTATCACTATTTAAACATCTTTCATTGCTGAAGCTGTACTTTCACAGAGTTGGGTGGGTTGATTTTGAACAGTAGCAGTTCATAAAGACAGCAGAGCCCTCACCTCCCAACCTTGTCTCCTGCTCTGTTTTTCTATTTTCAGCATGAAGGCTCTTTTTAGTATCAGATGGAGGAATACATTTTTCTTTCCAAAAGACATCAAGGGAAATGAAGCAAAACCTCAAAAGCAATCTTCAAACTTGTAAAATTTCCCTCTACAAATCATGATTTCTGCTTTCTAACGATAACAAAAAAGTCTTATTGAACATCAAATACGCCTTGCAAAATGACGTCTTAAGAATATTCAATGTACACGAACTAGAAACATATGGATAAAATAGCAAACATTTAGAAGTTAGGGAATTAAATGGAAAAACACCTCTGAAAGCACATTTTGTATTGTCATTGCAAAACCACAATGTTACTAATATTGGGTAAAGCCTAAAAACAGCTGGACTTTGGCTTTCTCTAATTTTATCTGACCTAAATTGCTGTTTTTCTTTTCTTTTTTTCTTTTTTTTTTTAAAAAGACAATAGCATTTCTAAATATTACTCTTACTTTCAGAGCTGTGAGTTCTGGACTATATGGAAATGCTTATTGTATTCACTTTCTCCGTGTGCATGAATAAATAAGAGTGAGCCTGCAGCCCACTGCTGAGTTTTCATAATAATGAAGGAACAGTGGTCTTTGAAAGTCACAGATAATCCTTAATCCTCATTGCCTTCTTCTGTTTCAACCCAACGTTTCTCTAGAACTACTAGCAAGATGCAAAATTGACTGATGATCTTCTGCCTTCCCCTGTCTGACCCTACACACATTCCCCCTCCTATATGTGCCGAGGAGTAGTGAAGTGACCAAAAGGCAGGCAGTAGGAGGGAGTGGAAAGAAAAACAAACCAAGTTATCAACCCCCAGCGGCTGAGTGTTGGCTGTTTTCTGTTATTCACTCTTTTGAGCTTTCTCAGATGTGTTTTTTGAGAAGACTTTCATGTTATGTTTTCTTTCCTCTCTTAGAGCTAACCACCTTTTTCCGTGCAAGGGGCTGGGGGAGCAGAGCACTTGAATGAGGTCCAGGTAGGCTGCCAGATTCTCTGGATGCTCAAACACAATGTTTCCACCCTCTTTTTTCTAAAAACAGGCTTTTAAATTGTGCATGAAGCCTTGTCAGTGATGAGCAGAAATGAAAGTCACAAAGTAGTGGTAGAAATTTACAGGCAGTTCATCAGTCTTTGGTATTTGCATACAGTTCTAAATATGAGGATGTTTATTGAATTACGTATTTTCGTATTTTATACATCTACTTTATAAGGAGCAGCCTGCAGTTTATAAAAATATCCCCATTGAGTTGTATTGTGATCTACCCTCTCTTATCAGTGTGCTTTTAAATTCTTGTGTCATGAATTAAACATTGGACAGTCTCATTCACTTAAATAAAATCCACCTACTGGGAGCCATATGCGTGGTCTGGGTCAAATCTATGGAAGAGACATTGTGGAAAAGAATGCCCTCAGGCCATGTCTTTTCTGTTTCAATTGTCCAAGAGGTAAGAATGAACACCAAAGAGGAAGGAACACATCAATCTGAGTCACCAGTGCTTCAAAACTGCTCATGCTTTCTCAAAAGACCAATATACTGCAGGCTTTCATCAGACATAAACTGACTTAAAAGAGTTTCCCAAATGGAATAATAGACTTTATGTAAAATTGCTTTTTGTTTGCTGTACAATTTAATGGTACAGGAATTTCTTTTTAAGTAATATAAATAATTCTAAAATAGTTACTATCATGATCTATGGAGTAACAATTTTGTTCCATCTTAGCATAATTCTAAGTGCTTTACATAAATTACACAATTTAATTATTTTTAAAAAACAACCCTATAAGATACCTAGTCTTATTATTCATCCATATTATTATAAATGGGGAAAAGGAAGCACAGAGAAGTTAAATATCTTACTGAAGTTAACAAAGCATCATTTGAATTTCCTTTATCTTACTTCAAAACTTAAACATTAGGCTTGAAAAAATATATACTTATATATTTCATTAAGATACTGAAAACTTTCTTGAAGAGCCTACTAATGCTGATGTAGTTTGATTCTAGGACACTCAAAAATGAATTTCATATAATTTTGGCTGTTCATGGTTATTTGAAAATATCATAGTAGAATGCATTTTGGAAGCATGAACATTGCCCATGTATATTTCAAGATTTCTAAACTTAGGCCAATTATTTGCTATATTTGTTTTCCATTTATATTGTCACATAGTTTTCCTTAAGTTGAATCTGTACCTTATTTATATGGCAGATTTATTAAAGAAGTAAATGATAAAAAATAAATCAGAAACAAATGTTAATGTCTTTACTATATAAAGAGATTTTATGATTCAATATGAAAAAGTAGACAACTGAATTGAAAAGTAGACAGAGAATATGTCTAGGAAATTCAGTGAAGAATAAATATATAAATATATTTATATTTAATAAATAGTGAAACACATAAAATGTTCAATACAAATTGTGATTATAGGAATTGTAATTAAACAATATGATAATATTTTAATCTATTAAATTATAAAAGATTAAAAACTATGTTTCATACCTATTGTTTGAAGCTTATAGAAATATGAGCACTCTCAAACATCACTAGTGGAAGTATAAATTATTAAAAGTTGCACACACATATGCATAGTTTAAAATATAAGTAGAAATCCCAAGATTTAAAGATGTTTATATACTTTGAGCCAGTCATTTTTTTTTTTTGCGGTACACGGGCCTCTCACTGTTGTGGCCTCTCCCGTTGCGGAGCACACGCTCCGGGCGCGCAGGCTTAGCAGCCATGACTCACGGGCCTAGCCTCTCCGCGGCATGTGGGATCTTCCCAGACCGGGGCATGAGCCCGTGTCCCAAGCCCGTGTCCCCTGCATCGGCAGACGGACTCTCAACCACTGCGCCACCAGGGAAGCCCGAGCCAGTCATTTTAATTATAGTAATTTATATGAAGGAAATAGAGAGGAATATAAAATTTAACCGTAAGGATTTTTAGCAGATCTTATTTTAAATTTAAAAAAATTGAATAGTTTATAAGTTCAGTGCAAAATAAAGGCCTGGCTAATAAATTTGGGATATAGCCATATGGCAGCCATTTGAAGGCCAATTAATGTAAAAACAAATAGTATTTATAAAATACTGTTACGAGACAAAAGATATGAAATAATATGTACGATATGACCTCAATTTTGAAAACAAATGTCTTCTAATAGATATATGTATAATGTGGCTATATTATATACACATATACATTTATAATTGTATATAGTAGAATATGAAAAAGTTATTATTGAGTATCTAAAGGTGGTAGAATTACAGGTGATGTTTATTCTTTATATGTTTCTGTATTAAAAATATACTACAGTTAAAGTATATATATGTATATATCTTTTATAATTATAAAAATATAAAGTACCTGAGAGCATATTTTTATAAAGTAAAGATGAATATGGCTAATATAATGTGATCAACCCATCGTGTTCTCATGTAATCATAGCCCAATTTAAATCCAAGCCACAGCTATTAGTATAAATGTTTATTTGTGTAAACACATGAAAGAAGTTACTACTCACAGTATGAATTAAAACAAATACAACGATATTCCCCACGTCTGTTGATGTTCAGTGCTGCTGAAGATGGAAAGAACAAGCATTTTCAAATCGTGCTGGATGGAGTGTGAAATTGGTACAACAGTTTTGGAGGGTGTTGTGTCACTGTCTATCAAAATCTTAAATGTATATACATTTAAAGTTAGCAGTTGCACTTCTAAAAATGTATACTACTAAACTATCCGTGGAACTGAACAAAACTTGATGTTTAAAATGTTCACTGCAGCATTTTTTATAAAAGCAAAGTATTGGGGTAGTCTAAATGTCCATCCAAAGAAGAGTGTTTAAATAGATTTGGTAGCTCCTGAAAAAAATTTGAGAGAGATCTGTATGTAATGACATAGAGAGATATACAAGACATACTATTATGTTATAAAAAGCACATGGTACAACAGTGTGTACAGTATGATTTAGTTAAGGTTAAAAAAATCTGAATATATAGAAAAGATCTGAAGAGATAACTCCTAAATTGAATAGTGGTTACTTCTTTGGAGGGAGACAAGCCAAAGATTACTGGGGGCAATGAAAAAGGAATTTCATTTTTTACTTTTATTCTTCGATGGTGTTTGAAGTTCATGCAATGGGAAGTGTTTATATATAACTTATATAATTAAAATGATTTAAAATGTTCAATTAACCAAGAAAGGTTTTAGCCATCTGTTTTAACCAAACACTAAAATACTGGCCAATATCATCATGCTGTTAAAACTGTGAATTACTTTCCCTCAAATAAGAGTATTTTCCTTCTTCTCTTAAACTATTTTAATTTCTGTGGCCAGCATAAAGCTGATCTTGGCAAGAGTGAAAGGCATTCTCATAAGAGAAGAAATCCATACAGCAATGCCTTTAACATATTAAGTTGCAACAGCCCTTTCTTTAAAGATTTTAGTTGTATCATCATCTCTTAACAAAACATTTTTATTTTTCCACGTTTAAAATTCTCCAGTGACCATTTGCTTGATTTCTCTTTTGTCTTTTTTTCATTTCTTCATGACAGTAATGCAAAACAAATTTTGATTAAAATGTCTTGTTCATTTTTTGACTGTTCAACTCTGTGCTTCCAAGCTGAGCCAAAGAACATTAATATTTTGATAGGAAATAATTTTTCTCTTTGAATTATATTGCTTTTCAAGACTGAAAATAGTCTTTTATTATAAAAGCAATTTATGTTAATAATTTATAAAAATACAAAGAAAGTAAAAATACCTCTCTAATCCTATCACAAAGAGATAACCATTGTTAGCTTTTGTGTACATCAGATTTCTTATACTTTGATTTTTTTCCTCATGTAAGATACCCCTTACCCATATTATCATTTATGATAGCAGTGCAATATTATACTATATGGATATTCTATTTTTAGACTTTGAGGTTTCTGGTAGTCCCAACTGGCTGCCCATGCAAGAGCTTCCCCTCTTCCTTTTTGGCAAATCCTCCTTCCCATAATAGCAGCTGAAATGCCAGTTATTCACTTTCTCGATCTTCCTTACAGCTAAGGCATAGAGCATGAGGCCTAAACCTGGTCAGAGAGCCCAAATAAAGTTTCTGGAATAGGTTTTCCTACTAGATACAAAATTGACATGCTTGGAGAAACTGTCCTCTTCTTGACTTTGGTTGTGATTGTGTGAGGTGTGATGCCTGGAGTTGCAGGAGCTTTCTTGTAACCACGAGGAATGAAGCCTAAGAGCAAAATTATGCCAAGGATAATCAGGTATGAAGATTAAGATTCTGAATCTTTGACATTCTTGAGCTGCTGAACTAACTCTGGAACCTTCTTTTCAGGAATTCTTATAGGCTAATAAACTCCTATTGTTTAAGCCAACTTAGTCAAGTATTCTGTTACTTGCAGCTAAAAGCAAACCAACTGATAGAGGATTGTTTCCAGTTCTTCATTATTTCAGACAAAGCTGAAATGTTCATTGTTAAATATATAGTTTTGTAAATCTGTCCAAGTGTATTCCTGAGATAAACTCGTCATAGTGGAATTCCAGGCTCGAAGGCTAGGCTCACTTTAAATGTAAATATAAAATAATTTTAAGGTCATTTAAGCCATAATTTATTGCTCTGTCCTTTATCCCTTTATTTCCTAGTTGTGGCAGTGGTTTAATTTAGAGAGTAAGATCATGGACTAAGGAGATACATGGTACTGATCGGGTTCCTGCCTGCATTGCTTACTACATGGTTGATTTTAGGCATTTGCTTAACTTGTTTCTTCCTTAGTTTGCTCATCTGTAATGTGAGGATAAAAAGTACCTACTTTATTGTTTTTTTTGTGAAGATTAGATAGTTAATACCTGTTAAACTATTAGAACTGTCTAGCTCAGTGTAAATGTCCTTTGTTCCTCTGTGTAGCCTCACATCTTAACCCAGTAATCGATATATATTAATGGTTTAATAAATATTTATTGACTTAGTGAAGGTAAGAATAATAAGTCTGCGGTTATTACCTGGACTACTGTTTTCTCATATCTAAGGGTCTCTAGAATCCACTCTGTTTGCTTTTGCCTCTGTTATTTGTCTTTTTTGCTGGATAATAAATTGAGCTAGATGATAGTAGTACAGTTAGATGAAACATCCTTAGGATTGGCATACTGGATTACAAAAAATGAATTTATTCCACCCAAATACCAAGTTGCTCTTTGAAAATCAACGTTTTGAGGAAGCATTGCATCTTCAAAAGAGAAGGGTTTTTATAGTCTGTGTAGTCCCGTCTATTGGCAATGAAGCAGTTTGCTCCTTAGCATCCCAGATAGATAACCATCCAATGTCTGACTGAATCTTTCCATTATTATTTTAAGATCCTGGAGGAGAAGCAAAATTAAGATATCCTGCAACATAAGCAGGAAAGCAAAACAAGGACATCACATTTCTGGATATTATAGTTTTAAGTGTTAATCATAGATTCCTGTTTTGTTCAGATCTTTCCACACTGATCTTCCAGAGAAATAGAATCTGTAAAATGAACAATGAGAGCATACAAAAACATGACATATTTTATATACATATAAACATATGTGTTAGTTACAGTGTATGTGTACATACAAATCTGAATTCTACAATGAATTTCACCATAGTATTAAGTGTAAATAGAATAATCCTGCATCAAAGGACTGTTGAACTTAATGGAAGTTTTATGTGAAGTTCAACTATCTTACCCTTTGGATAATGACTGTCAGTCAACCCACTCACGCTCAGTTATGTATTATCCCTTTGAGGATTTAAAAGCAGGTCACTTCAGATCTTTAGTGTATTATCTCATGTCTCTAATCTACACAACTGTGTATAAGGCTACCAAAATGAAATGACTGTTCCAACCTGTAGAAAAAGTCAAGATTGTTATGGTGGTTCTTTGATAACTCTTGTACTTTAGCGGTTCTGTGAGAGTAGTTTTATTTGGAAAAAGAGAAAAAAGAGGAAGAGAAAAGTTTTATCTGAATATTAAACTTTAAAAAATATAAATGATGACAAGAAAAGGAAAAGAAATGTATATTGCACATTTACTCTGACAGATGATCAATTAATATTAATGAATAACCCAGAATGAACTGCTGAACAGTAGAAAAATTGCACACAAACCACAGGGGCTTAAAATTAAGACTGTTTTGGATATATTACCTAGATCTTGGTCCCCCCAAAACAAAGTTTATAGACTGAAAAGACTGTGCCAGTCAGCAAGCTACAAAGCAGTTCGCAGGAGTACCGGAAACACATTTCATAAAGTAACTTTTTGCAGCAGAATTACAGGTTAGCAACTGGCATTTTATGTTAAAATCAATCATTGGTGTGGGGGTAGGGAGCGTGTCTTCATGTTTCTGAAAAAGATCAGCCGTTTCCTAGCAGGATCTAGTGTAAATCTGTACACTTTCAAGTTACTTTTAAAAGAATTTTTGAGTGAGAAGACCATATTAATAACTGTTCCCTGCTTAGAAAGCTCTGATTTGACCCTTTGTCTTCCTGTGTTTTCTAGTTGACAGTTATATTTTCTAGATAGCTGTGATTCCTGATGTCTACTGCTGTAAGAAAAAAAACCCAAAACTTGTATTCATTTATTCATCAACTGTTTATTGAGGACCTACTACATACTAGGCACTGTTGTAGGCATTTAGAATATAGCAGGGAACAAATTAGACAAAACATCTTGCTCTCATGGAGCATTACCAAAAAAAGGACTGTTGAATTCATCCATTTGGCTGAGGGAACAGGATGTGTTCAGTAATAGTCATGCAGCATCCCTTTGGGATGACGACTTAAATTATGAAATATATTTGAAATGTATTTGTGTAAATAATTTGAAAGGGACAAACTCCCTTCTTTTCCGATCTGATATCCCACAAAAGGAGGTTAGAATATCAATATGCTACCTCAGAAAAGTACTTGGAATAAAGCAGATAAACTATGACTAGTAGATGAACAGTACAGGTATGTGTTTAATAAATATTTACATGTTTTAGAAAAAGTTCCCATCCTTCTAATGGTGTGCAGATGGCTCTACTGTGTTTCTGGCAGAGGTGGGAGTCTGGAAGGAGAAGGAAGACCTTCTTCTTGAATTCCTGCTTCTTATGCTGGACTCTCGTCTGATGAGGGGCCAGTATTGTTGTGGCAAGATTTCAGCTACCCTAACATTTTCTAAGCCTTTGTACCCCACAAGTGTGGCACCTGGCTTCTCAGGTTATCAGTGAGACTGCCTCTCAGAGCAATGGTGGTGTTTGCTGGTATGTCTAACCACTGTGTCACCTCTTTCAAGTCATGTCACTTTGCCACGTGGGCTGTCAGGATTCACATTCTTATGAAGGTGCAGTGGAAAGGGTCTGGTACTGGAACCCTGAGGAGGGAAACCCTGTGAAGCTGGAGCCGGGCTCAACCATTAACCTGAAACAGACTTTTGGGCCAGCCACACCCTCCTTATCTACAAAGGATCTTGAAAGGCCTTTACTTTTCCATCCCTATGAATTTATGAATCATCTTTATTTGAAATGGTGCACATTTTAATGGGACAAAATTAACAGCCTGAGAAACACAAACAATTTTCAGTTGGAAGTACATATTTCTCCATTTGAATTGATATCCAAAGCAGCACATAATTTTTGATCGTACAATAAAAATTACGATCACTTGTTTTGATAACTTCTTTGCTTAATGTGTTATAAAACCATTGGAATCAATCCTGTTTTCAGGGAAAATTTTTTAAATGCCAGCTATTGTCCTCTTTTTAACTCTTCCCCTCAAGCCTATCATAGTCCTTGACTTTTTTACCTCTTTCCCTCAAGCCTATCATAGTCCTTGACTTATCCTCACCGACCTTCTAAAAGGCTGGTATTGGTGATGGAGAATGTATAGGTCAGAAAGAAAGTCAGAGACATGAAGAAAAGCTTCTGGAATGGAAGATGGAATGAAAGCTTCAGCCATGAAGTTTTTCTACTTCCTCTCTCTCCTGTAATTATTGTTCTGTGCAAATGTTGTTCCCTACTTACAGCCACTAAATGTAACATTTACATATTGATATATATTTGTTAAAATATTTAAATTAATCCAAACTGAAATTGACCTGGATATTTTGGAACAACAATGGAGGCTTTGAAAAGTGTGTGTTTTTAATTTGTTTGTGTGTTTTAAATACATATTCTAATTTCCTTTACATTTTATCTGATCTTGTTACTTTCTGATTTGGTTAAATGCTACAGCTACAGAAACAACTCTGAAAGAATCTTTCTCATGATTTCCCCAGAACAGCTAGAATTATGGAATACTGAAAATGTCCCAGTCAGTGTCTTCTAAGGTCGTTTCCTAGTGAAATAAGGATTGCTCATCCTCCTAATGGTAATCTCCTCTCCTCTCTTCTTTTTCCCATCCCACCCCTATAGTTGCAGATTTGAAAAAACAGAAAAAGAAACATTGGTTTTTATAGTAATACATGTTATATTTAGTTTTCTCTGAAAAGTAAAATAAAAACTAGGTACCATTCTGTCCAGAACAGTTTTGATTGAAGACTGCTGTGAGCCCAGAAAATGAATTATATAGACCATCAGTAGACCTTTCATGCTGTGAGTACTGCAAAAAATACAAATTCTTTGACTCTTTGATTCACAGGCCATTTTCACACTTGGTAGGAAATTTAAAACTTGTAAAGAATTTTAAATGTGTAGACGATTTGCCTTTGCAATCAAGCAAATCTTTGAGTAAAGTCCTGATGTTTCCCTTGAAATAATTGGGCTTAAAAGCAATTTTGAACAATTTAAATTTAAATTATATTTTTAAGGTTTACTCGATGGAAATTCTCAAACACATGCAAAACTAGAACACGTAGCTTAATGAATCTTCATGTATCAATTGCCCAATTTCAACAACTATTAAAATCAGTTAAATTTAGTTCATAAATTAAATTACAACTGAACAGGGATGCTTTGTAGCACTATGAGTAGGCAATAAAATTACTTACTTGGATAAAATAAGAACATTACGTTACTGTCCCAAATTCATTCAGTTCATGAGAAAATAAAATGGATTGTTAAAATTGTGACACTTATTAGTATGTTAGGTGGTGTTTTTATGTTCTACATGTCTCATGATCAATTAACAATTGTAAAACTTAAGATCTTCAGTGGAACCAAAGTCCTGACATTAAATGAGAACTAAATTTGTGAAAACTATTTCTGTTCTTTTGGGCAAATTAATAGACTATGGGTATTCAGGTAGCTGCATGCTTTAAAAAACATACAAATCCTTCAGGGATACTTAAGCGCTTCAATCCCTCCCATAATACCCTCAAAGGCACTGTCAGCACTTGGGAGCAAGCCAGTTCAGGAGAATTCATCTGCCATATGATGAAGGGCAGAGAGTCAGCCAAACCCTGATAATCTGATAATAATTAGATTTAGTTTCATTCCAACTTTGGTACTGGAATTGTAGGAAACCAGAGCCCTTCTGTGCATGGCCAAGTTGGTCTTTTAGGGCATTTGGTGGGTTTGTTGGACAGAATGAAATTGTTTTGATTGCGGAAATATAACTCTGCTAACTGGGTTTCCGTGTGGCGGTTGAGGATTGACCTCAACAGAAGCCAAAGCAAGATAATGGGACTAGAAGGGGGTAGGGAAAATGGAGGCAGGTGAGAAAATGCTTCCAGTGTGAGTGGTTGGTTCTGAGACCTGACTAGTTCTTTTGATCACCTTTCTCAGTATTCCAAGACCTGACTTTAGGGTGGAAGAAGATAGTGCTGCCTGATTCTGTAGCATAGCTACCATGATCTGGAAGTTGTAAAAGAAATGGTCTTTGGGAACCATTTTAATGACAAAGTTAAGTTCATGAAACACCTGGTATTTTTGTGAGTTACCACAGATTTGTGACTTGTATAAAAGGAAGTAAAGAGGGAAATATTATTTTAAGGAGAGGGTAACCTTCATGTCACCATAAGAAAAAGGAAATATTTGTGTCAGAAGCATCTGGCTTTATTTTATTTGAGCCTCAAATTTTCCAGTTGGCATTATTTTCATATTGCTTGCCATAGGCCTTTCAGATGTCCCTGGCCCATTGCCCTTCTGGACGTTTTCAGGAAGAGAAACAAATAAATATATGTGCATTTGTATCTAGTATCTAGGAAAGATACATTTGTAGTACTCTCCTGCTAAATAAAACAAAACAAAACAAAACCTGCATATTACTCCTACAAGTAAGTAATGTCTTTTTTGAAGAAGATGAAAGCAAGTGATGAAAATTATCTAATTGAGCTTTTAAGTATCCCTTTTAAGGTAGAGCAACATTGTAGTTCCCAAGGACAGGTCTGTAGTTCCCTGCCCAGTGTTTCTTACTACTTTCTGTTATTAGCATTTGCCCACTTCCCTTAATGACAGTCCTCACTACAGAGTAAAAAGGACAGTTGTTGAACTGTCAGTCAACCACTTCTGCCTCCTTTGAGTTCGTCTCAAAATATTTAGAAGGAATTAAAACTGTGAGTGCTACTTTTAGTCAGTGTTTGAAAAAATCTAAAAAGGGCTATTTTTAGTTATATTTGAATTTAATTTCCTTACATATCTCCATTATCTCCCATTTCTAAAGATACTAGTGGCTTCCATATTACAATAATTGCATTATTACTCTGGTTGAAAATCTAGACTTCAGTGTCTATTATTAGGGTTTAATATTAAGGGCAAAATGCAGAGATGAATGAAAATAATTCAGCTAATTGGATGGGATAAACAGGCATACAGAAGATAAACAGATGCCTGTCCTGAATTTCCCAGCATGATATTTAGCCAATCTCTGATCCGCTTGCAATTTGCCAAGGTAGACAGGAGCCTTAGTTATTAACTGATGTTGTCACCTAGTTACCATTATGTGTTCATTCTATCACTACCTCAGGTATAAATAGATCGCTGTCTTTCCAACAGTAACTACAGAGACAAGCTTTTCTCTGTACTATTCAGATTCTGAAGTGCTTTCTGTCCCAAATAACCGAATACTTTTATTAACAACATAACAGCTACAGCACATAAGCTTCCGTTGTGTTACTGGAGAATGAGGTTGCTTACTAAAGAATGTAGGAAAAATACTTTGCTATCCTCCTTGAGATCAACTATTTCATCCCCAGTTTCTAGCTCTATGCATACAATGATTTAGAAACACATCCTTTTTATTTTTTTGGCAACTCTGTTTCCCTGCTACTGAGAAGTGTCGATTCTATATGCCTTTTAATGGTATACACTGATGCAAAGTTAACACATACATAATTATACATATAATTTTTACTTATCTCCTCATGTATAGTAGTGACAATATATTTTTGTTGTAGAATTATGAAATATCCTGATTTGTAGTTCAGGCCAAAGTGAAATGTTATGAGAGGTATTTACATTTGCCATTTTTATGATTTTCATAAATCAATGAAACCTTGTAAAGGTATTTATTGTCATCTTTACATGGCAAAGGTATGGTGGGAAATTATTCAGCCATAGAAGATGAAATTATGAAACCAGTGAGTTACACATGGCCTGTTGTCTTCCATTGAAAATTCTGAATAAAAATGTGGAAACATGGAATCAAGAAGCATAGAAATGTAAGAAACTTTAAAGGCCATTGAGTCCAGACTCATCCCCCAGCAGGAGGAACTCCTTTAACCATATGCCTGGCAAGAATCTTCAGGTGCTCAATAAAGGAATGGTAAATGAACAAAAGAAAGAAAGCATCTAGGTTCATCCTGAACATTTCTAGGAATTCCTTTCTGAAGGCAGCCCACTCTATTTTGAATAGTTCCAACATTTCGAGTGTTGTTTTCTAAACTACTTGATGGCATTTATTACTTTATTTATTAGTAATATCACCTTGATATTCTTCAATCTATAGAAGGGGATACCCCACTTGAAAGAAATATCAGGGCCACTATGAGAAACTTTATCACCCTTGGGATTTTTTTTTTTTTTTTTTTGCAGTACGCGGGCCTCTCACTGTTGTGGCCTCTCCCGTTGCGGAGCACAGGCTCCGGACTCGCAGGTTCAGCGGCCATGGCTCACGGGCCCAGCCGCTCCGCGGCATGTGGGATCTTCCCGGACCGGGGCACGAACCCGTGTCCCCTGCATCGGCAGGCAGACTCTCAACCACTGCGCCACCAGGGAAGCCCCACCCTTGGGATTTTTTAAGGGGAAAAGGTATCCATAAGGAAGATCTAGGAAAAGCCATCTTATTGGCAATGGGTTATTAATATGCCATATTGTTTTAATATGCTGAGTTATCTTGTCCAAATAATGAATATAAAAATTAATGTAGTATAATGTAAATTCAAGTATAGGGAAAGCTTAACAAAATCATCTGAAGACTAGAATGGTACTAGGAATAAAAATCTGTAAATTTATTCTGCAGTTCAGTACAAGTGGCTAAAAGGTATTAGTGTTAATCTGTTAATTCAGGATGGCTCCTATCAGTTTACTTCCAGATAGCCTACATTTTCACAAGTGAGAAAAAGCAGACACATTGTCATGATATCTCTTAAACCTAGTCTCTTCCCCTTCCCTCCTCCTTGTTCTGACTCTGAAAACTAACTCCTCTAGGATAAACCCTGATAACATTAAATCTGGAGCTGCCATCGGGGCTGTTTCAGTAGATTACCAGGATGAGCCTCCTGTCCCTATGTCTGGGACTGAGACTGGTGCTGTCTCTCTGCAGAAGTGCTCATCAATCTTCCCTTGCTTTTGGGATCTGGTTTTTGAGACATGGTCTAGTTGTTTGCTTGTATATTCTAGTAAGAGTCAACTAGAACAGTTTTGTCCTAAAATGCATTGGCAAAAGTAGAGAAAGTGGGAACAAAAACACTGTAGCTCCGTAGCTCTGCCAATTTTAACCTCATTCAGCCTCAGTTTCCTTAAGTGGAAAATTAGTGCTTAGATGCTACTGAGGACCAGACGTCCGGCTCTAACCACTAGCTTTAGGAAAATGTCAGTATCTTTCACAGTTCATAGAATGCTTGTTGGGAACTGTAATAAAATCTGTGACCCTATGTAAGAGAGTGAATTGCTTCCCTAGGATGATTTCTTCATAAGACAGAAAGTCAAAATGCAAGAGTGACAGGAGTGCCTACATTTCCCCTTAAAATTCTGCTCTTGTTTTGTTACAGGGGGTTAAAACAAAGTCAAGCTTGGATTCCAGCTCTGTGTATTGCAGGAAGTAGATCAGGTTTTATCCCCAAAATATAGAAAAAAATGACATATTAACATTCATATATTTTAAGTCAAATTTATTAAGATATACTTTGTATATAATTAAATTCACACTTTTTAAGTGTACTGTTTGATGAGCTCTAATAAATGTATATGGTCATTTAACCACCACCACAGTCAAGATATAGAACATTTCCAGGTCTGAAGAACTACCCCAGTCACCATTTGCAGTCAGTTCCCTCTCCCCACCCCAAACCCTGGGTAACTTCTGACCTATTTTTACTTAGCCCCTATAGTTTTGCCTTTTACAGAATGCTCACACTCAGATTTAAAAAATAATATTTATAGTAAATACTTAGGGGTAAAAAGTTAAGACATCAACAAGCACTGATGGAAGAAGTAATTTCAAAGTTACTTGACTGGTGTGAAAATTTCAGTTCATAGTTTCTGATTTGAACGCTAACATTTTTTCTTCTACACCAGGTGTATCTTGTTCAAACATTCACTGTTTCTCAGTATTAGGTCCTACGTGATGGACAAGAAGATGGAAGCTGCCATCATAATTAAAACAATACAGTTTGGCTTAGGAATAGACAAAGATATCAATGGAATAGAATAAAGAGACCAGATACAGATCCACGCATATGTGGGAACTCTATATAAGGCAAAGGTAGTATTTTGTTTCTGTGAGAAAAAGATCAGTTATTTAAGTGGTTAGTTTGGCAAAACCTGCTCTTCTTCTGGAAGGGAATAAAATTACCTCATATCACACATGAAAATAATTCCAAATAGATTGAAAAACTTAAATGTAAATAATGCTATTAAAACATTAGAAATTAAGAGAAGAATTGCAGTAGAGGAGATATTCCTAGGAAAAATAGAAAACCTGAAAAACACATCAAACAGACATATTTGAGTGGCCAAAGATGATTTAAACTAGGTAAAAAAATAAAGATTGATTTATGACAATGAGTTAATACGTTTCATATATAAAAATTGTCTGCAAACTGACAAGAAAAAATAATCAACAGATAAGAATAGCATTATAGCAGTAAATTTATAACCCCAATAGCTGGTAAGTAAGATGTTCATCCTCATTACTAGTCAAAATAAAAATTAAAATGACAAAATATAATTAATATCTTTAACTAGATAGGCAAATTTTAAGGCAGAGTAATACCCAGTGCTTTTGAGGATGTAGGGAAATAGATATTCTAAAATACTAGAGTGGGTGCAAATTATTGCTGTTATTCTGAAAAGAAGTGGCAAGTTTGAAATTTTCCTACCATTTTGGGATTCTGTCCTATTGGATTAAAAGTACCAGTACTCATAAAATTATATACAAGCCTATTTAAATTTTTTTAATTGAAATATAGTTGGCATACAGTATTATGTTAGTTTCAGGTATACCACATAATGATTTGACGTTTGTGTACTTATGAAATAATCATAATGATAAGCCTAGTAACCATCTGTGCCTATACAAAGTTATTACGATATTATTAACCATATTCCGAATGCTGCATATAACATCCCCATGACTTATTTATTTTATAACTGGAGATTTGTACCTCTTAATTCCCATCATTTATTTTTTGCCCCCTTACACCCCCAGCAACGGCTCATCTGTTTTTTATCTATGAGTCTTTTAGTTTGTTTATTTTGTTTTTTAGATTCCACAAATAAGTACAATCATACAGTATTTGTCTCTTTCTATCTGATTTATTTAACTTAGCGTAAGACTCTCTAGATCCATCCATGTTGTTGCAAATGGCAAGATTTCTTTTATTAAATAACTGAGTAATATTCCAGTCTGTGTGTACATATATATGTACCACATGTATACATATACACACACCACATCTTCTTTGTCTATTTGTCTATTGATGGACACTTAGGTTGCTTTTCATGTCTTGGCTGTTATACATAATGCTTCAGTGAACATTGGTGTGCATATATATTTTTGATTAGTGTTTTTATTTTTTTTAGGTAAGTACTCCAAAGTGAAATTACTGGATCATATGGAAATTCTACATTTAATTTTTTGAGGAACCTCCATATTGTTTTCCATAGTGGCTGCACCAATTTACAGTCTCACTCACAGTACACCAGAGTTCCCTTTTCTCCACACCCTTGCCAACACTTTTTATTTGTTGTCTTTTTTGATGATAGCCATTCTGTCAGGTGTGAGGTAATACCTCATTGTGGTTTTGATTTGCATTTCCCTGATGACCAGTGACGTTGAGCATCTTTTCATGTACCTGCTGGCCATCTGTATGTCTTCTTTGGAAAAATGTCTGTTCAGTCCTCTCCCCATTTTTTAATGGAGTTCTTTGTTTTTTTTGATGTTGAATTATATGAGTTCTTTGTACATTTTGGATATTAACCCCTTATCATATGTCATTTGCAAATATCTTCTCCCATTCTGTAGGCTGCTTTTTCATTTTGTTGATAGTTTCTTGTACTGTGCAAAAGCTTTTAAGTTTGATGCCCCATTTGTTTATTTTTGTTCGTTTTTTACTATGTTGTTTATTTTTTACTATGTTGCCATTGTCTGAGGAGACAGATCCAAAAAATATTACTAAGACTAATGTCAAAGAGTGCATTGCTTGAGTTTTATGGTGTCAGGTCTTAAATTTAAGTCTTTAGTCCATTTTGAGTTTATTTTTGTATATGGTGTGAGAAAGTAGTCAGGTATGATTCTTTTGCATGTAGCCATCCAGTTTTCCCAACACTATTTATTGAAAGGGCTGTCTTTTCCCCATTGTATATTGTTGCCTGCTTTTTCATAGATTAATTGACCATATAAGTGTGGGTGTATTTATGGGCTCTGTATTCTGTTTATTGATCTGTGTGTCTGTTTTGTGCAAGTACCATACTGTTTTGATTACTGTAGCTTTGTAGGACAGTTTGAAATAGGGGTGTGTGATACCTACTCCTTTGTTCTTTTTTCTAAAGGTTGCTTTGGCAAGTCAGTGACTTTTGTGTTTCCATACAAATATTAGAATTATTTGTTCTAGTTCTGTGAACAATGCCTTTGATATTTTGATAGAAGTTGCATTTAATCTGTAGATTGCCTTGGGTAGTATGGTCATTTTAACAATATTAATTCTTCCAGTCCATGAGCACAGTATATCTTTCCATTTGTTTGTGTAGTCTTCCATTACCTTAATCAATGTCTTACAGTTTTTAGAGTACAAGTTTTTTACCACTTTGGTTAGATTTATTCCTAGGCATTTTATTCTTATTGATGACATTGTAAATGGCATTGTTCTCTTAATTTCTCTTTTTGATTGTTATTTAGTGTATAGAAATGCAACAGTTCTGTATATTAGTGTTGTACCCTGCAACTTTAATGAATTCAGTTATTAATTCTAATAGTTTTGTGATAGTATCTTTAGGATTTTTTCTATAGAGTATGTCATGTGCAAACAGTGGTAGTTTTACTTCTTCCTATCCAATTTGGCTTACTCTCATTTCTTGTTCTTGTCTGATTGCTGTGGCTAAGACTTTCAAAACTATGTTGGATAAAAGTGGTGAGAGTGGACATCCTTGTCTTGTTTTTGATCTTAGAGGAAACACTTTCAGCTTTTCACCATTGCATATGATGTTGGCTGTGGGTTTGTCATATATGACCTTTATAATGTTGATATATGTTCCTTCTGTACCCACTTTGTTGAGAGTTTTTATCATAAATGGATGTTGAATTTTGTCAAAAGCTTTTTTTGCATCTATTGAGATGATCATATGATTTTTATTCTTCAACTTGTTAGTGTGTTGTATCATGTTGACTGATTTGCAGATAAATCCCACTTGGTCATGGTGTATAATCCTTTTAATGTATTGTTGAATTTGGTTTGCTAATATTTTGTTGAGGAATTTTGCATCTATGTTCATCAGGGATATTGACCTATAATGTGTGTGTGTGTCTGTGTGTGTGTGTGTGTGTGTGTGTGTGTGTGTGTCTTTGCCTGGGTGTGGTATGAGGGTGATGCTGGCCTCCTAGAATGTACCTTCCTCTGCAATTTTTTGAATAGTTTGAGAAGGATAGGTGTTAACTCTTCTTTAAATGTCTCGTAGAATTCACCTGTGAAGCTGTCTGATCCTGGACTTTTGTTTATTGTAAGGTCTTTCGTTACTGATTCAATTTCATTACTGATAATTGGTCTGTTTATATTTTCTATTTCTTCCTGATTCAGTATCGGGAGGTGGACATTTCTAGAAATTTATCCATTTTTTTCTAAGTTGTCCATTTTATTGGCATATAATTGTTCATAGTAATCTTATGATCCTTTGTATTTCTGTGATTTGGTGGTAATTTCTCTTTCATTTCTGAATTTATTTATTTGTACCCTCTCTCTTTTTTTCTTGATAAGTGTGGCTAAAGGTTTATTAATTTTGTTTATTTTTTTCAAAGAACCGTCTCTTAGTTTCATTGATTTTTTTTCTATCACTTTATTTTTTTAACAAATTTATTTATTTATTTATTTTTGGCTGCATTGGATCTTTATTGCATTGGATCTTCCTCTAATTGCAGTGAGCGGAGGCTACTCTTCTTTGTGGTGCGCGGGCTTCTCATTACGGTGGCTTCTCTTGTTGCAGTGCACGGGCTCTAGGTGCACAGGCTTCAGTAGTTGTGACATGCGGGCTCAGTAGTTGTGGCTCATGGGCTCTAGAGCGCAGGCTCAGTAGTTGTGGCACACGGGCTTAGTTGCTCCATGGCATGTGGGATCTTCCTGGACCAGGGATCGAACCCATGTCCCCTGCATTGGCAGGCCGATTCTCAACCACTACACCACCTTTTCAACCTTCTATTGATTTTTTAGTCTCTATTTCATTTATTTCTTCTCTGATCTTTATGATTTCTTTCCTTCTACTAACTTTGGTTTATATTTGATCTTTTTCTAGTTCCTTTAGGTATATGCTTAGATCCTTTCTTTGAGATTTTCTTGTTTCCTGAAGTAGGCTGGTCAGTTGCTATAAACTTCCCTCTTAGAACTGCTTTTGCTGTGTCCCATAGATTTTGGAACACTGTGTTTCCATTTTGATTTGTATCCAGGTTTTAAAAAAATTTTTCTTTGATGTCTTTGTTGACCCATTTGTTGTTTAGTAGCATGGTGTTTAGATTCTGTGTGTTTGTGGTTTTTGCAATTTTTTTCTCATTGTTGATTTCCAGTCTCAGTGTTGGGGTTGGAAAAGATGCTTGATATGATTTCAGTCTTCTTAAATTTTTTGAAAGTTGTTTTGTGGCCTAGCATGTGATGATCCTAGAGAATATTCCATGTGCACTTGAAAAGAATATATATTCTGCCAATTTTGGATGAAATGTTCTGTATACGTATCTATTAATTCTGTCTGGCTAATGTGTCATTTAAGGCCACTGTTTTCTTATTGATTGTCTATCTGAATGATTGGTCCATTGATGTAAGTGAGGTGTTAAAGTCCCCTACTCTTACTGTACTACTGTCAGTTTTTCCCTTTATATTTGTTAGTATTTGATTTAGGTATTTAGATGCTCCTATTTGGATACATATATATTTACAATTGTTATCACTTCTTGTTGGATTGATCCCTTCATCATTGTGTAATGTCCTTCTTTGTCTCTTTCTATAGTCTTTGTTTTAAAGTCTATTCTGTCTAACATAAATTTTGCTACCCCAGCTTTCTTTTGATTTCTGTTTGCATGGAATACCTTTTCCCATCCCCTCATTTTCAGTCTGTGTGTATCTGTAGATCTGAAGTGAGTTTCTTGTAGGCAGCATATATTTGGATCTTTTTTTGTATCCATTCTGCCACATTAGGGTTTTTGATTGGAGCAGTTAGTCCATTCATACTTAATATAATTATTAATATTTATGTACTTATTGCCATTTTGTTAATTGTTTTCAGGTTATTTTTATAGTTATTTTTGGTTCTGTTCTCTCTTTCCTTGTGATTTGATGGCTATTTTTAATGTTATGTTTGGATTCATTTCTCTTTTGTGTGTGTATATCTATTAGGTTTTGGTTACTATGACGTTCATACATAACTATATATATATTAGCATATATATAACGTATATGTATTAAAATAGTCACATACATGTTTATTTTAAGTTGATTATCTCTTAATGAACACATTCTAACCACTCTATATTTTTACTCCTCCACCCTGGCAAGTTTAGTGTTTTTGACATCATTTTTTTCTGTGTGGTATGCGGGCCTCTCACTGTTGTGGCCTCTCCCGTTGCAGCACACAGGCTCCAGACACGCAGGTCCAGTGGCCACGGCTCATGGGCCCAGCCGCTCTGCGGCATGCGGGATCCTCCCAGACCGGGCACAAACCCATGTCCCCTGCATCGGCATGTGGACTCCCAACCACTGCGCCACCAGGGAAACCCTATCTTTAATTTTTGCCATTTTAATTGTAATGAGTCTTGTTGTGGACCTCTTTGAGTTCATCTTGTTTGGGACTCTCTGCTTCCTGGACTTGGATGTCTGTTTCCTTCCCCAGGTTAGGGAAGTTTTCAGTTATTATTACTTCAAATAAGTTCTCTGCCCCTTTCTCTCTCTTTTGTCCTTCTGGGATCCCTAAAATGTGAATGTTAGCATGCTTGATGTTGTCCCAGAGAACTCTTAAGCTATCCTCATTTCTTAAAATTCTACTTTTCTTTATTCTGTTCAGCTTGGGTGATTTCCACTACTGTATCTTCCAGTTTACTGATCCATTCCTCTGAATTACCTAATCTACTGTTGATTGTCGTGAGTGTACTTTTAATTTCAGTTATTGTATTCTTCAATTCCGTTTGGTTTTTCTTTATATTTTCTAACTCTTTGTTGAAATTCTGTGTTTATTCATTGTTATCCCAAGTTTGTTGAGAATGTTTATGATTGTACCTTGAATTCTTTATTGGGCAGATTGCTCATTTCCACTTCATTTAGTTCTTTTTCTGAAGTTTTGTTTTGTTCTATCATTGAGAACGTATTCTTCTGTGTCCTTATTTTGCCCAATTTTCTGTGTTTATTTCTATGTGTTAGGTAGGTCAGTTATGTTTCTCAACCTAGGAGAAGCAGCCTTATGTAGGAGATGAACTGTGGGGCCCAGCAGCACACTCCCCTCTGGTCGCCAGAGTGATATATTTTAGGGGTGCCCCCTATGTGGGCTGCATGTGCCCTTTTGTTGTGGTAGGGCTGACTACTGTGGGCACACTGGTAGGTGGGGCTGGCCCCGGCCTGGTTGGCTGTGAAGCTGCACCTTGTGCAGTGACTGTGAGCCTATCGGAGGACAGGATAGACTTCTCATGTTGTTGGCTGCATGGCCTAGAGAGCTGGGGTGGGGGCACAGATTTGCTGTTGGCCTGATGGAGGGTGGGGCTAGGTCCCCACTCAGTTGTCTGTGCAACCTGGGGAAGAAGCTCAGGGCTGGTACTGGCCCACTGGTGAGCAGGCCTGGCTCCCAGGAGCTAATAGGCTAGAGGGAGGATTCCAAAACAGCATTTGCTAGCGTTAGTGTGATCACAGTAGAATGAGCTCCTACAAATGGCTGCTGCAAGCATCTCTGTCCTCAGGGGGAGTCCCAGTTGCTTTCTGCCTCTCTGGGAAGCTCTCCAAGATCAGCAGGTTGGCCTGACCAAGGCTCCTTTCAAACTATTGTCTTTGCACTGGAACTTGGAACATGTGAGATTTTGCATGTGCCCTTTAAGAGCAGAATGTGTTTCCTATAGCTTTCTGGTTCTCTCAAGCCCCTCTTTGTTTTCAAGCCGGACATTCTGAGGGCTCATCTTCCTGGTGTAGGACCCCTGAGCTGGAGAACCCAATGTGGAACTTGGATCCCTGACTTCTTGGGAAGGACCTCTACAATTATGATATTACTCCCTTCTGTGGCTTGCCAACCTGGGGGCTTGTGAGTCTTAACTATACTGTTTCTCCTACTCTTCTACCTATTTCATTGTGGTTCCTCTTTACGTCTTCATTTGTGGAAAATGTTTCCTGCTAGTCTTCAGGTTGTTCTCTTAGATAGTTGCTCTGTAAGAGTTGTAATTTTTGTGTGTCCCTGGGAAGAGGTGAGTTCAGGGTCTTTGTACTTTGCCATCTTGGCCACCACCCCCACAAGACTAGATTCAAAGATATTTACTGAATTATTGATTAAGGAGAGAAAAGCTGAAGTTCTTAAAAGAGTAAAATAGTTGAATAAATCATGACATATCTGCATTTTGAAATATCATGTAGTTCTTAAAACAATTTAATTATATTTATTGGTTGACTCAGATGGGTATCTGTTTTTTTTTTTTTTTGAGAAAGCATGTCACACAATAATATGTATAGTGTGATTCCCATTTTTGTAAAACAGGATCGTATGTTTTAGAACAAATACATATTCATATATTTATATGTATGAACATAGAGAAAATTGTGAAGTTATGCACACCAGAATGTCAGGCTATTAACCCAAGAGTGTCAGAGTGGAAGAGATTATTATTTTTAGAAAATATATTTTTAGATTATTGCATCATTATAATGAACATATATAAATTTTGTAATTAATCAAAAAATAAATGGGAAAATAAAAAGATTGAGCAAGGCTTCCAGGTGAACAGGGGCCAGATGCAATAAATAGACTGTCACATATACCGAGAAACTTGCTACGCTGTGCTCGAGACCAAGACCACCTTATGATGGGAGCCAGAGATGTGAAGACACATACAATCTGAAGCCACAATTACAGACAGAAATCTGGGCTGGGGCTTGAGCATCAATATTTGTAAGTTAAATTTATTCATGATTAGTAGTTATTTTTCTAATTAAAAAAATTCATTGCCGTGGTACCTGGTAACTGATCTGCAAATTTTAAAATGCGTTGTTTTTAAAGAAAATCTTAAATATAGCAAATATTAAACATTGGGACTCTGAGTCAAAAGGGCTTTTTGATATGCCCATCTGTTTTAATAGTAGAGGGAGTAAAAAGCAGAGGCATCAGAGCATGCCTTTAGAAGGCAGAATTCCTGGATTCAGAACCGAGCTTGGTCTCTTCTAGATCTGTGATCTTGGGCAAATTACCGAACCTCTCTGTGCTTCAGTTCCTATGTCTGGAAAATGGGCATAATAATTGTGCCCACCTTAGTGGGTTGTTTTAAGAATTATATGAGTTATTATCTGTAAAACACTTAACAACAAACAGAAAATGCTGTGCATGTGTTTAAATAAATGAATAGTAAAGATCTTATTTAATTTTCTGACCGTTCTGTACCATTTTCTAAACAATCTTTTGGGAATTTATTCTGGATTCTCTTCAGGATCTTCAAACTACAGATTCTCTGATGATATAATTCCACATCATGATTCTGGTTAGACCCTTCAGCCAGTGAACAATATCAACCATTTTGTGAGCTTCCTAGGGATAAGGAACTGTTATCACTAATCTAAGTATATCTGCACTAAGGATAGGACAAGCTGCAGAGCATTCAGTTCACTGTTATGAACCAAACTGAACTGCATAGTCAAACCGTCCTGGTCACAGTAAATTAAGTGCTGCTATCTAACCATAAGCAAGTGTCTGTTCTTGTTTACTCTAGGGTCAGTGTTAGGTTCCAATGCACTCAGTTTCATAAAAGTAAAGTCTGTACTTGCAGGCCTCTCTCCAATAACCATATACATATTATATGGGTAAGTTGGTAATGAAAATGTTTTCTGAACATGAGATTCAAAATGGGGAACTCTTGAAATCACTGAAGAGTAGATGATGTGGTAAAAATTATTACGGGTAGTTTACCTTATGGTGTGTTTGGACTGTTGGCCTTAAAGAGAATGCACTTATTGAGAATGCAGTTATTGAGTTTAAAGCCTTTGAAATTTGTAATTTACAACACATTTTGGAAATGAAGTAGGAACCATAAGATGCTGATTTTGTACTCTCCCAGAGTGCTTGCTGCAACATGATTTTTTACGGGAAAAACCCTGTTTCAATATTTCTGGCATGTAATAATGTGCAGAAGGGTATTACAGCACTCTTACCACATTGTCTGGGTTGAAATTATTTTTAGATAGAGGGAATAGCCACAACCATTTTCTACAGCTCTGTTGTTTGGATTTACTCTGTGTATTATATGTAGTCCTAATTATATTTTAAATGTTTCTAAAGAGCTACAAAATCCCTCCTCTGCACAGAGGTTTACTTTGGCAGTATGTAATTGTTTTTATTATATGTTATCCTCTGTTTGGCCTTACTGTAAGCTAAAACAGACAAAAGATGTCCAGGAAAAATTAAGCCAGTTTTCAAATCTGGACATGGAAGAGTCCCCAGGAGAGGATTTGCGATGGAACTAACAGAGCCTAAGGATCCTCTTTAATTTGCTGTCCTGTCAAGGTTCTGCCACATCCATTATTATGAAGTGTAAATGTTTTACATATCAAATTTACCTCTCTCAGACCCCTGCAGAATTATCCTTTTCTTCAATTCCCAGGCTAACCTGACTTTGGATAACTGAACTCCAACATGTTATGAAATGTTTATTTAGATAATTCCAAAAGGAAACCAAGGACTGGATGCTGGGCATTCCGACACAGCATATATAGCCCTTGCTATGTTCAGACAAACCTGTGAGATAGATAGAAGACGTGTTTTCCCCATTTTATACATGAGAAAACTAAAGGTCCCAAAGTCACAGTACTAGGTAGTGGCAAAGTCATGATTTGAATCTAGCTTTCCAGGTCCAATAATTCTCCATTTTCTTATCACCACAGTTTTGTTTTAGAAAGTCATGTTAATACTGGGTCATCATGACTATAAACTATATAAAATTTAAATATTAGGTCCATTTGGCCTATCTGAATCCCAAAGGCTGTTTTAATCGTGTGAATGAATATATTCCCACTGTGTGTGCAGTCATTTAGTCATTTATCTGCAAATTAAACAATAGAATATTACAGCCTCTTCTGAACCAAAATCTATACTGATCTTTGAAAATGTTCTACCTGGTAATGCTTCACTATTTCACATCACAGAAAATAAAGGACTGTTTTTTTTTTTTTCTTTGTGCTGGAATTGATACCACATCTACCACAATTTAGTTCATTATTTTAGTTTCTCTCTCTGTAAAATGTAAATAATAGTACCTACCTCATAAAGCTGTGATTATAAACAGAATAATTGTAAGTGCTAAAAACAGTGTCTAGACATTGTAAGAACTCAGTGAATATCCTCCTCCTCTTCTCACTCTTGCCCCCTTCCTCTTTGTTCTTATGTTTCCTACCTCTTAGGGTAACATGTTAAAATCTTTACCTTTTCGTTTTTCTCTCCTCTTTCTCATAAAAATGTACTCTTTTAATTAATAATTTAATAATTAATATCATTTCTTTATTAAGTTGTGTGGGAGCTTTCTAGTTCCTTTCTAGTACTCTAAAGTAATATTTTTAGTATTAATATAATCCATACAATGCAGAAAGGGTTCTTGGCAGCAGGAAATGCTTCACACTCTGAGCCAGTCAACTCAGGTGTACCACCAACTTTTGCCAAGACCTAGAAGGTTACTGCTTTGGTTTCTTTATAGATTCAAGGATGTCCATTGAAAATTCTGCAATAAAGGAGGCCCACTCTAAAAATATGGACTTTATATAAAGTCCATCAGGGTGGTATACAAGATGGTGCAGTCAGGCAGTTTTGTTTATTCAAATGACAGTGGACTACGATGCTTTGGGAAGGAAGACTCAGAATAAATTTCTATTTACAAAATGGAACCTGATTCCTTTCGGTTATACTGGTCATTGATCATGATATTTTGTATAATATTTTCTTTTAAGAACGTTTGCCCAAGTTATTGCGACCATCATGCGTTCTTCACAATTATGATTTTCATGCAATGTTGTTAAAAACCAAGTTATAAAAATACAAATTGATTATTTCATAGAAAACCTTCAATTTGTCACTACAAGTTGAACAAGGCTTTTGAGAAATAATCAGTATATACCACTAGTAAATTGTTGTTCAAGTTATTTATTCTCTTAAATAGTAGATCACAGCCAAGAAATACATAACAGATTCCCAAAATTTAGAAAGGAGTTGGGATCCAGGCATTTTAATAATTTATTTGAAAGGTAGAAATTTCTTTTTTGAGTTATGGGGAAAAGTAGAGTTTCAGTAGTTCCTCATACAGTACAAAATTTAATCTTAAAAAATTAACCTATATAGAGATTACAGTGTTTCTTGGAAGCAAGTCTTTAAATAACACCCACCATCAGGATCTGAAATACTTCAGCTTTTTCTTTTTCTATGTCAGTGTTTTTTTCAAAATTTAATCTTGCCCAAGATTGTGTATAATTGATTACCGATAATATTACAATTCCCCCAAATGATCATCAAGTATCAAAGGTCATTTTAGTGTAAGAACTATCTGTTTGAAAGTTCTTTTGTCCCTATGATTTTGCAGTGCACAGAGCAAAGTGCTTGCTAGCATTTTGGAGCAGTATTATATGTCAATAATGTCTTAATAATGGGGTCAACAGAGAAGGAATTCATGGTAAGAAGTTAGCAACTCCCAAGCCATTTCAATAATGCAGAGATGGGTACAAACAAAGGAATCTTAACTTAGAGAGTATCTTTAGGTCATTACATCAGTGTCACTGATACTCGACACCTTCAGTCCATAACATGCTCCTTTCTCTGTCTTTAACATTGTTGGAGGCTTAACTCAAAAGTCACCCTCTGTGGAGCCTTCCCCAATAACTCATGGTGTCTCTTACCTCATCTGTTCCTTTGAACTGTGCACACATTTCAGTTACGAGTCCTTTTTTTTTTTTTTTTTTTTTTTCCGCGGTACGCGGGCCTCTCACTGTTGTGGCCTCTCCCGTGGCGGAGCACAGGCTCCGGACGCGCAGGCTCAGCGGCCATGGCTCACGGGCCCAGCCACTCCGCGGCATGTGGGATCCTCCCAGCCCGGGGCACGAACCCGCGTCCCCTGCATCGGCAGGCGGACTCCCAACCACTGCGCCACCAGGGAAGCCCAGTTACGAGTCCTTTTATTTCACATGTCTACCTAGTCCACTAGGAACCTCATTGAATTCTTAAAGGAACCTCATTCATTGTTTTAACCTAGCATTTAGCCCTGTACCTGGCACACAATTGGTGTTTGGTAAGTGGTTCTAAAATGAAATAATTCCCATTCAAAAACAATATAATAATGTCATGTAGATCTTAGATTACTCCATTTCTACTACATATTAATTCTATAATAGACTACTTCATAGTCTACCAGAAAAAGGCATTCTGCACATGCATATTAACCAGGTTTTGACTTCGAAAACTGTTAGTGTATAATGATAGCAATATTTACTGAGATCGTACTATATTCCAGATACTCTTAAGAACACTGTACATGTATTGATCCTCTCCCAAATTTTAAGATATAATTTCTTAATTACAACGTTATTACCTCGCCCGAAGTTATGTGTTTGAGTGAGATTTAACACCAGGCAAGCTGTCTCCAGAGTCATTCTTCTTAACCATTAGTTAAACTGATTTTTAACAAAAATGCCACTGAAATGCTGCCTATTGGATGCTCCACCTAATGGATAACAGCCACTTGTGAATGACTTTAAATTTCAAGGTAGTATTTTCTTCTTGCTACCCCTTTTCCTGTCATAAATTCGCAGTAAAAAAAAATAACAAAACATTGAGACTTGCCACTATTTAAGAAAAAACCCCACAAATCTATAGAATGGAGCTATGTATTTATCATTCAAGAAATCTCACTATTATAATGTAAGTAAAAACATTACATAATTTATTTTTCTATTCTTTTTTTAATTTTTCTTTTGCGGTATGCGGGCCTCTCACTGTTGTGGCCTCTCCCGTTGCGGAGCACAGGCTCCGGACACGCAGGCTCAGGGGCCGTGGCTCACGGGCCCAGCCGCTCCGCGGCGTGTGGGATCTTCCCGGACCGGGGCACAAACCCGTGTCCCCTGCATCGGCAGGCGGACTCTCAACCACTGCGCCACCAGGGAAGCCCCTATTTTTCTATTCTTTACAATTAACACAGATAATAAGAAATATATACGTAATATCATTTCTGATTGTGAAGAGCTTCCATATGCAATGTCTGTGAAGCTCTGCCCTACATTCCTGGGAGTTAGATGTTACTCTTCCTATTTAAGGCAGAAGGTTATAGAGATTCAGAGAGGTTATTTAGAGATTTTCAACAACAGATGCATATTAGAATCACCTGTCTATCTTAAACAAACAAAAAAACCATGCTGACACCTGGAACTCCACTCATGGCAAATTAATCGGAATCTCCGGACTGGACCATGACAGCAGCATTGTGTAAGCACTCCCCAAGTGATTCTAATGTGCAGTCAGGCTGAGAACCACTGGGTTAAATGAATCACCCAAGACTCACAGCTGAACCTTAAATCCTGGGATTCTGACTGTGCAGGCTGTGGTAGGCATGTTCACTTCCTCAAACACAAACAGCTTTGGGTTTCTTTTTTTAAGGATTACTGACACCCTTAATTACATTGCCACATGTGCAGTGGAAGATTCTTTGCTCATTCTTAAGTTTGGATGAATAATATCAACTATTGATGGCCTAAACTTCTTCTGAAAATCTCATTTAAATTACAGAAAGATGAGGTGCCAAGGGGAGGTTTGTGGGAAATTTAACACACACACACACACACACACACACACACACACACACACACACCAAAATCTCAGCCCCTAGAACGTCCCAGCTAAATAGTCTAATGTAAAACAGTATGCTTACTGGGTAGATGCCCCTTAAAGAGAGTTCTAGCCCCTCTTCCCAAAAGTTTGTAGACCTTTAACCCCAAATATATAAAATTCTGAAGTTTCCTCTCATAGTCTAACACTTTCTCTCAAGGTTTTGATGTTGGAATGTCTCTCTTAGGCATCTCCGCAGGCTGAAAATTTTTCAGGATGTGTGTGGGTTTTAAAGGTTTTGTGAGTTACTAAGTGTCTAATTCTGAACAATTCTAGTTGTGGCAGGTGTCATAATAGCACCTTCACACTCAGCAACCAATGAGACTTGAAGTATGACTTGCTGCTGTTAATGTTAGGCTGTGGTGAATCTGGAATTGGGTCTGACAAGAGTGAGTCCTGGATATGGATAAGCTCAGTTGAAGCTATCCTCTGGCACAACTGTGTTTGCTCAGTTCCTAAGGCTGGACTTCAGCTTTGGCTATGACTAGCATGCCAGTTCTCCCCATATCTTGCAGTCTCAGCTGTATACCCACCCCTTTCTTGGAGCTCTGCCTAGGATCACTCTCTTCTTTGCTGAACTTTCATAACCAGCCCAATGCTCACTGTGTAATTCTCAAGGTGGCTTACTTACTCCCTAAGTAGGTCTCCTCAGGTTCTGGTTAGCATCTTAACATAAACTAGATCACCACATGACTACCTGAAATATAGCCACTTCTGTAGTTAAACTCTATAGCTAATAGTCTTGTAGTTTTCCCTCCCTGTTCTGGTTATCTACTGGTGCATAATAAACTGCCCTTAAATTCTGTGGCTTAAAAGAAATTGTAATTATATCTTATTGTTCTTGGAGGTTAACCTGGGTTCAGCTTAGAGGTTCTTGCTTGGGCTTCTCATATGCATAATACAATAAGATGGCACATAGGGCTGGAGTCATCAAATGGGCCAGACATCCAAGAAGGCCTTCTCAAATGACTGGCAGTTGATGCTGGTTATTGACCTGGCACTCACCTGGGTCTAATGACCAGAGAAACTACATGTGTCCTCTCCATGTGGCTGGTTTCCCCATGTCCCAAGAGTGAAAGTTCCAAGATACCCAGGTAGAAGCTGCAAGGCTTCTTAAAGTCTGGTTTGGAAATCCCAGAATGCCATTTCTGCCACACTCTGTTGGTAAAGCCAGGTCAAAAGGCCATCCCAGATTAAAGGAGAAAGGGAACAGACTTCACCTCTTGATGTTAAGAGTGGCGTGCACTTAAAGGGAGAGAAGGGATTAATGGAAACCATCAATGAATGTCTGTCACCCACTCACCATATCCCTTTTTTAATCCCTAAATCATCTCTCTTTAGAATGGTAGTATAGGCCAGTGATTCTGGAACTTTTTAATATCAGAGCCCCTTCACAGTCTTAAAATTATTGAGGCCCTTTTATCTGTATGAATTCTATCTATTGATATTTATTATGCTAGAAATTTAAGTGGAGACATTTTAAGTATTAATTTATTTAAAAATAACAATGATAAACCTACTACTTGCTAACATAAATAACATTTTAATGAAAAATATATTTTGTAAAACAAACTTCTAGTGAGAGAGGAGTGGCATTGTTTTACATTTTTGCAAAAGTCTTTTTAATTAAAGACAGCTGGCTTCCTGTAGCTTATTCTACACTATGTTGTTTTGGTTTAAGTATCTGAAGAAAATATGACCTTATAGAGGTGTGTTGGAAAAGAGAGGAGTATTTTAATAACCTCTTCAGATAATTATGAATATTCTTCTTTAATCCTTTTTTATACGCAAGACTTGTGGAAATTTCTTTAGTGTTCATTCAAATGTGGAAACTGAATCCATGTCAACACATTTTTATACTATTATATTAAAATTCATTGGTCTTTCTTGCACTTTGAATAGATCTTTTGTCAATGTGTGATTTTGTAACATTAAGCATTGGTCATTTTAAAGCTATTGGTTCACTGATTTAAACAGATCATTCAAATATATTTTATTATACAATATTTAAAAATCAGCTTTGTAAATAACAACACCTATTGAATCAGAAGATAAATATTGGAAAGATATCTGGATTAAAGTTGTGGACACAAGGTTTTCAGTGTTCTGATTTTCTCTTGAAATCTTGAATTTCATCTTTCACAACAAATATTGTCAAGTTTCTTTCCTTTCACTGACAGACTTCATTCATTTTGAGAAAATGGCTGCCAAATACCCAAGTCTGAATAACTATACCTTGTCCTGTGAGTCATTCACTCAGCGCTTGATGATTAGAAAGGCAGATTCAGCCTGAAAATCACACAATTTTTGAGTACTCCTGGAGATAACCAGTGAACTCGAGTATGCAGCATAAGTACTTTATATACAATTCCCTGTATTCACACAGAATATTTAAAAATGTGTACTCAAGAGGTAAGACTTAATAAAATTAATAATCTTTACTGCTTCACTCAATGCACTGTTAAGGGAAACTGGCTTTTCTAAATGCAAGAATGCTATGATGACTGATTTTGATGGGTATCATTGCCTTGATTTGCTGTGAGGCTGCAAACTTGCTGTTTTATTCACATGGCTTTTGCACCAAGGCAAATCAACACAATGAAAAAACCAGTAACATCTTAAGATTATTATAAAAATAATTTTGACCTTGTATACCCCTGAAAGTATCCTCAGAATCCTCAGGGAATCCTCAGAAACCAACAGTGTTTTGAGAACCACTGATCTAGTTCAAATCTGAAGGAGCCATATCTCTATTGTCACTAAAATAGAGCTGCCCTATACTGATATGAGGGAAGCTACATCAAAAGTCTTAGCAGTGCTCTGTGGTTAAACAGAGAGGGTTAGACAGTTCCTGCATGGTATGGAATTGAAGCCAAGAATTTCCAAATGACATGGAAAGAATATGCGGGGTGGGGCATCCAATGGGAAGAAGTAAGAATAGCCTTTCAGTATGCACCAGTGCCTCCCTCAGTATATTTGCTTCTATTATTTACCTCTCTTTTGAGAAATGAGAAAAAAACGCTCATTGTTTTTCTTTTGTCATTGTTCAGATTGAGATAGAAAGATGCACAGGCAGATTCTTTCGTTGTATTTTAGTGTAGTCTTGATAGAAAGGGCTCTGAACTAGGAATAATGTAGAGTTATTTCCAACTTAGCCACTCTTGCTTGGCTTGCCATAAATCACACCATTTCCAAGCCTCATTTCCTACTTTAAAAAATTAAGAGTTTGAGATACAGGATTTCTTAGTTGCCTCCCAGCTCCAGGTATATCTATATATAATGTGCTGAAGCTGGCTTGAACAGGCTCATGAGAGTCAGTTATGCATATCTTCTCCCAACTCTGTGTTTAGTGACTATCAATTGGTACCTTGAAATCTGCTATGGTGGGAACATTTGTACCATAGTAAGTGGCAAATGCTATAAATAGGGCCATATTTTTTTTAAAACCCAATTTACCAGTACAGCATAGTCTTATCTATTTAATACCCTGTGCTGTGGAGCACATACATAATAACTGGGAACTTTCTATGGTGGTCAACTCATGGGACATCACAGCAAATCTTGTGATGGGTATGGGATTCACACATGCTTCAGCTTGACTCAGATGTACTTTCTTAATTATCGTATGTGGTTTATCTAAACTAGTCTGTGTTCTTGTAATATACATTGTTGAAAGAAAAGAATGAAAAGTAATAGGGAAGTGAAAGTTCTATAAACATATGTCAAAACTTCTTTTAAATTTTCCTTTTTATTTCTCCAGATTTATGGCCTATTGATATGTTTCTTCCATTTAATACAATTTAAAATTAAGTTCCTTTGTTCTGTCTGAAATAATAACTAACCTGCTGTTTCAATTCAGAATCTAGATGCAGAAATAAATAATGGAGTCAATAACTTAGAGTAACAGTCCCTGACATAAATCAGGTCTGTGCCTCTTACCAAGACTCCTAAATGTCTACCCTCTATGTCTTAAAAAACTTTTTTTTGACCACGCAGATGTACAGGAAGAATAGAGAAGGAGCAGGAGAAAGTGGTAAAACAGGCAGAGAAGCAGTGTTAGTCTAATAAAATAAGAAAGTTTAGCTAGTTTTAAAAATCAGTGCCCTGTAGAACATATTTTGTCTTTTGGAAAAATACCTTCTCATATCCCATTCCTGTCATTCTCACCATCTCGGTACCCAGTTGTCATAACGTCTCAGTGTGACATGGAAAAAATGTTCCAGTTTGCCTTTGGAAATGTGATTCAATCTTGCTGGCAGGGATTCCTTTGAAAGATCTTGACCCATTCTCAGGATGCTCTCAGTTTGCCAGAAGCAAGCAACAGAAGGGATGGGGTTTCACAAAGAGAGAATTCAGGGGGCTTCGTGAGTGTAATTCCTCTTCAGGGCTGTCCTCACACTTCTGCCAAGACCCAGCAAGGTGCCTTCATGAGGGCACCTAGTCTTCTCTTTCAAACATATCCAGTTACTCAGGCTCCAAGCTATGAAGTAGGGCTTCAGTAAGCATGAAGTGGTTCTTGGGAACCTCTAGAGAAGCAAACATTGACAGGTAATGTCACAGCTGCCTATCACTATCCAACAGGGTTGATCTCTGGGCATGCACAGTGTTGCTTTTAAGTCCTGCTGATTTGGATTCAATTTTTCCCTTTTAGCATTTTGCCTGAAATTTCTGTTTGACTTGGAACTCCCCAACCACCAAATTAAATGAAATGAGCATGATAAAAAAAGTTCATTGAAATTTACCACAGCCATTTGAAGAAACTTCCAATAAAACCAGAAAGAGAGCCAATGGCCATCTGCCCAGTGACATAAAACAAAAAGCTGCCCACTAGGAGATGAAATTAAAACACTAAGGAAACCAGGGACAGGAAGAATCCAACTTTCTTCAGTTTCCACTTATCTAAAATTCAGGCCTTCCCAAGAGTTAGCAAAATCCATCTGGAAGAGTCCTCAATACACTTCCCAACAGAGAGGAACTTGCTTTTATTTTGCCAATAACAGAGTATTAAACAAATACACATACTACAATCAAACCAAACCCCATAAACAAACACAAATGAGTGAAGAGTTGGGTCTTGTAAGCCACTCTGTCTCACACAGTGATTGCCAAAGTGAGTAAAATTCAGTTTTTGGCACTCTGTGGCTCTGCTCCACATTAGTAGAGGAGATAATATAATACATAGATAAGATGGGTGTAGTATGCGGCGAAAGATTTTTGTGTCAGAATAATGGTGTATCCATTTTTGAAGTACATTTCCTTTTTCATAAAATGAGAAAGGATTGGCATGGCACCAGATGAGTTGGTTAAAAAAAGTAATCTCCTTAATAAAGGGAGTTACAGTATTAGAGGGTGAACTCACACTGGCTGTATCTCTATCACCTATTTAAAAAACCCATACACTGAATAAATTCTGGAGAGCTAATGTGCAGCAAACAAAACAAAAAATAATCACCTTAAGGAATAAAATAAAAAACAAAAAGGTAACTCCAGTGAAAATGTAATCAAAACAGTTAAAATCACATCTAGTTGTTAGTGTATGTGTGCGTATGTGTATTCTCTCTCTTTATACATATGTATGTGTATATATATGTTTGTATGTATAAGTAAAGTGCTCTGCACGTAGTAAACACTCAGTAAACATTTGATGACAAATAACTTGCTGATAAATATATCATGTAGCCCTTACATTCTGCCTTTGTAAATATAATCAAAGACTGAACAATTCATTTCCACATGTCGAATTTCAGTCTCTGGTACATGTGTGCAATAAACTTCAGATATATGGCATTCCCTCTCTATATTCCACTTAATTATTGCATTAACATTTTCCTAATAGTTTTTCTTAGCTATTTGTGTTTTCCTTCTCTCTTGAACCACATTTTCAAAAGTAGGATATCCCAGGGCTCTGGTATCTGATGATAAAGCACATTCACTAAATTTTTTGCAAACAATACTCATAGTTATGTAACATGTGCATATGCTTTCTTAGATTTTTTGTGTGGAAGAAGTTCTTTCATCATTTGCATCCCTTTGGGATACCTCAAGACCCCAACATCTGGTTAGTGGTTTCTTGAAAAGACACACTTTTTCAGTACAAAATGTTCTTTTTCTTAAAATAACAATAACAACCTAATTTTCATGTTTTAGTAGCTTAAAAGATTGAATAAAATTCATTTTACCTTAATAAATAGCAGCTTTTATGATATCATACCTGAGTGTACCTGTTCTGAAATAACATGAAACTTTAGTTTAAAAATATATAGCAAGTAAAACATTTGGAAAGTTAATAGCAAAATATGAAAATGTTGGAATACTCAATAAAAGCTAAAGAAATGATTTGGAGGTAGGAGCATGGGTAACATAAAGCGCTTGTGTATGGAAGAGGTAGAATAGGTACAGGTTTAGTGTTGATAAACTTGAATTTAAGCCTTAGTTTTATCACTTTGACATTGGATACATTTTTTTAACTCCCTCTGAGACTCAATTTTCTAATCTATAAAATTGGCAGGTTCATACCTTGGACTTTTCATAAATGTCATTATTATTATTTTTTTAACACACTGTGCTTTAAGGCTTACTCGATGCCTGGCACTCTTCTAAGAACTTTCCAAATTGTGATTTATTTAATTTTCATGGCAGCCTTATGGAATAAGCACTTCTACTTCCTCTTTAAAGATAAGGAGACAAAGACATTTAAGCATGGTGATTTTCACCTAGAAACCCTCAGTCAGTGGCATACCAAGGCAGGTCAACTGAGGTAGTCCAAGCCTGGTGCCTATTAGTAGTAATTTGAAATTAATAATAAAACCAACTAAAAGTTGGTCTGCATTTTATCATCATCAGGCAATAGCAATTCTAAACAATGAAATGAAATATTATTCCCCTCAGGATGGATCATTTTCATCCTCCATTTCTAAATACCCATTGTCCTCAATATTTGTAACATTACTTTTATAATTAAAGTAAGAAAAATAAGAGCTCGTAAAACTTTTGAAAATGTAACAAAAATATGAATAGGGCATTCC